>NW_010412198.1:8664-23900 GCF_000710305.1 Buceros rhinoceros silvestris
CGGTTCCTAAACACGTGGCATGTGCTCTCAGTGTGATAGACAAGGTCAGGGTATTTCCCGGCTGGGGGGTGCCGGGAGCTTCACGACCTGTTTTGAGCTCCAGAGCCTTGCAAGTCATTTGCACCTTCCTTAGCTCAGTCTCTCCACTGGGAATGACATCTTGGTCCTGAGTTTTTTTCTTGATGACGGAGCCTCCTGTGTCTCCCCTTCACTTGGCTGCTCCCTGATCCTCCAGGATAACACCCAGGACATTTTTTTCTCTCACAGTTCTTCCCCTTAATTTCACCATGTGTAGGCGTTGCTTTTCCAGGATAGCGACTTTCAGGGTTACTCTCCTCCCTTTCCTGAAGCCTGGCCTTGAGCTGGATTCTCCACCACCTCCTGCTGCTTTCCCAGTGCACTGCTACAGTTTCCAAACACTCAGTTGTATAAGAAATTCATTTGCTGTGAGCGATTGGCCTTACCCCGTGCACCCTTGCTCAGCTAGGAGCCATCGGCTCACCTTCCAGCCACACCCAGAACATTGTCACAATCACCATAAAAGCTGGGATTTCGCTTTTCCTTTCGAATTGAACACTTGGATGCTGTGGAACTGGAAGGGACAACCTGAATACTAGTGCGTAAAGTTGTCCAGAGGTTTTGGCTCCTCTGCTCTGGGAATTTAATGGAAGTTCGATCAAAATTCCTGTGGCTCAGTCGTGCATGAGCAAGTTCAGTTTCTAATGGCCGTATGGAATTCCCATAGGTGAGAGGTCATCTGGAGGATGCCAACAGGATCTGTGTTAAAAAAACGGGGATTGGTACTGCAGAGCAGAACGAAGGACTTGGCTCGGTTCAGTGGAACACTTGGTCACCCAGTGATACGAGCAGAAAGTATGGAAGAGTGTGGGAGCTGCTTAGGACCAAGGACTGCAGGTTTGGACTGTTTGCATCATTATTAGGTATTATTTATTAATAACAATATATCTAATCACTGCTTGGAGGACAGGACAGTTGGCACCAATAACTCGATTAGCCAAAAGTATGAGTGTTTCAAAATACCATCTGTTGATAGTTCCCTCCAAGCAATGCAAACAGAATCCGCAGCGACGCGCTGGCTGGCTGTGAAGCACCTCCAGGGCTCTGACTGAGGACACCCCGCCGGGCACAGACTGTGTGACTGGAAAGATTCCCTTCCCACTGCTCCCACTCGCTTCTGTGCCGACCTCCTGGGCTCTCCTGCCGCAGTGTCACAGAGATGCCAATGCTCTCATCAGCGATGGCGTCTCTTTAGAGTGTCATCATTTATTTACTAACCCTAAACAGAAATATCGGATAAAAATGTTCCCAGTTATCATCATCTGGGGTGGAAAGCATCCTGCTAATTCCACCTCAGTAATCATTGGAACCAAAGGAGATTCATAAATTTTGCAGCCAGGACTAAACCCCTGCATGAAAATTGCAGGATATAACATATCTTTTTTAATACAAAACACCGTTAAGGTTGAAAAGTAAAAGCACTTGAAAATTAGGGAATGCCAGATTGATTGTTGCCATGGAGAAGTCCTTGAGAGCATTAATCACTGCCTCGAGAGCTGGGTTTGAATAGTGTGTGGAAAATAGAGCGTGGCACCACACATGGAACCGCGATGTGACAACAAACCATCACAGAGCGGCTCGTTAACCCAACACCATCATCCTGAGCACTGAAGGAAGGTGTCCTGCAGAAAGCAACACGACGGGACCGTGTAATTAAGGTTCTACCATCACGCATACGCACAGCAAACGATCTGGGAGCTCGCCAACACGTCTGAACTCCCGAGTGCTTGACGGTGTCACAGCCTTCTTTAAGGTGGTTGTATCGGAGTTGAAACTTTGCCTTTGTTTTTCCGAGAAGTGAATTAACAGGAGATACGTCATTGGTCGTCCTGCTTCATTTCAACCCCAGGGTCTTCATTCACAGGAGAATTCTGAATTCTAGGGCTCAGGCTACAGAACACAAGCTTCAGAGCCTGGAGATTTGGGTCTTTTCCAGCCGTGCCTTCACCGTTAAGGCGGGTGAGCTCCATGATGGGCCTCCAGCTGTGGTCGCCTTTAGGGTAGGAGACCTTGCAGCGCACACAACAGAGCTGGAGGCAAAAGCATGGAGCAGGGATGGGATGAGCACGTGCACCAGACTAGGATGCTCCCCGCAGTGCATCTCCCCGCAGCGTAATCACTGCGGACCTCTCAGCTCTGCCACGAGCGTGGTGCGTGATCTTGAGCAAGACGCTCTCCTGCTCTGTGCCTCGCTTTTTCTGTCTCTAAAAGCGGGATAATGGTGCTTAATTCGAATGTCTTTGTGAGCCAAGGGCGAAAGGAGATTTAACCTCAATGGTATGTGGATGGATTTCTCAAATGTAATTAAGCTTTTTCAAAACAAAACCTACATTTTGGGTGGCCATCTTTGTTTCTCCCTCCCTGCTTTGTTACCCATTCACCATTTCAATCGATTTTTAAAAATCTTGCTCTTTCACTGCCCTTTTATGTGAGCATTGGCTGCCCTTTACTCACCACTCAGGTTTAATATTCCCAAATTTTATTAACCAGTTATTTACAAACTGCCAAATCAAACAGATTAACAAGCAAGACTCAAAACAAGACAAAAAGAGCCTGTGTTAGTCTCTCACTGAGTAAATAATCTGCTCGGGTCATGTATAATTAATCAAGATGATGAGTACTCGGGCATTCTTGTCCATCCTGGAAAATAATACACCCCTCTTTATTTTGCTATGATTGTCTCTGTTGCACACACAAGCAGATGACCAGATGCTTTCTTCTGGAAAGAAAAAGAGCAAATTTAACAGAATGACTCTCGGGAGAAGCTGGAGACCTCACTGCACAAACCTGAGACCGCTGGGGTGTGAGAGTGGGACTTTGGAGATAACAGCATTCCCCGAAGAGAATCAAACCTCTGCAGGAACACAGGGCGACCAAGCATTCCCCAGTTCACGGCCACAGCAGCTACTAGAGCGTTACAGAATCGCAGGATTGTTTGGGTTGAAGGGACCTTCAGAGGCCACCTAGTTCCAACCCCCTGCAGGGAGCAGGGACATCTGCACCCAGAGCAGGGGGCTCAGAGCCCCAAGGGCCAACCTCACCTTGAACACTTCCAGGCATGGGGAACTCACAACTTCTTCGGGCAGCCTGTGCCAGTGTCTCACCACCCTCACAGTGAATAATTTCTTCCTTAGATCTAGTCTCAATCTCCCTTCTTCCAGGTTTAACCCCCTTGTCCTGTCATTACGCTCCCCTCCCCATTCTTCCTGTAGCCTCCTTGCAGCACTGACAGGCTGCACTCAGGGCTCCCCGCAGCCTCCTCTGCTGGAGCCTGAACCCCCCCAGCTCTCTGCCCTCTCCTCCCAGCAGAGGGTTCCACCCTGGGGGCATTGCTGGGGCTCCTGTGGCCCCGCTCCAGCAGCTCCATGTCTCTGCTGGGCTGAGGAGCCCCGAGCTGGCCCCAGCCCTGCAGGGGGGTCTCCCCAGAGCAGAGCGGGGCAGAGGGGCAGGATCCCCTCCCTCCAGCTGCTGCCCGCGCTGCTGGTGATGAGCCCAGCACACAGGGCACTGTCATTCATCGGTTTTTCAGGTACAGAAACATTTATTTTATGTCCATTTATTGTATCTCAATAAGAACCTGGTTAAGAACATCTTTCACGCTTTGTTTCAGGATGTGGCTAAATCTGTTGATGTAGGAAATGACATGAGCAGCCTCTTCAAGGTTATGCCAAAGTAAGGGACTGTCTGAGTTCTTCTCCACTTTCATTCCCTTTATCTTTTTTTGTGCTCTTTTCCTATTTTATGATCATTGCCGAAGGGTCAGTGTGTGACCACTGTTCCCTCTCTGTTAGATTGAGTCAAGCTCAGCAAGGACTGGAGATACGGCACTGGCAGCTGCCGGTGCTGCTCTGGCCTGCGGTGGAAGGAGTAACACTTGACAGAGATGGGTGTGACATGTGGCTTTGAGGCACCTGTGGCTCAGCCAGCTTGGATTTCGGGAAATCACGCTTCCGGCCTAGCCTGGCTGAGGTGTTTAATGCAAGCAGAAGATAGTTCCCCCTGTTGTTTCCATGGGATGCCCCCATCACCTCTGAGCTGGACTTTCCAGCGCAGTATGAGAGTCTCTTCCCTGTCTCGATCTCCATATCACGGGCCCATGATACGCAGATTAGCTGATGATTATGAAGTCCCAGGCAACTACAGGTATGTTTTTTTAACACCAATCGAAGTCATTAGATAATCTACTTTGACCTCCTGCCGTGACGTTTCATTCTCTTCCCAATAACTCCTGCCTGTCTGAAGGAGCCCCTGCGGTAGGAACCTGGGCAGGAGACCGAGGATTTACCTTCCCTTTGGGTTTGCTCCAGTTCCTTGATCATCTGTCTTGTAAATCGAAATTCTCTTCTTTTAACACCACCCTCCGTTCCACCTTCTTCTATCAGACTGAAAAGCTCCAATTTTTTTTTTTTGTGAAAGTGCTTAAGCACTATAATCAAATAACCCATCAGTCGTCTCTTTGTCGAGACAGAAACCTCTGACTCACTGTCAAGCTTTATTGGAACCACTGAATCATTTCTTGATCTGCACTGCATCTGCCTCTAGAACACTTTTACATTTTGGGGGTTAGAATGCCAATCCTGGTGTCACTCACGCTGTGTTCAGAGGGAAGTTCCCCTCCTTAAATTAGCTGCTCTTCTCCTGAATTGTTTAATCTCCCGTTTAATTATTACAGCACTTTAACAACTTAGCTGACAGCCTCTTTGAAAATGTACTGTTGGAAAAGCAAACAGTGCAAATGGAATACCCCGGATGGCAAAGAAAGGACTTTTCCCCACTGATTCCCACCGACTATGTCTTGTTTAAAGCCACTATAATGAGATAAAAGACATACGGGCGCGTTTCAATTAAGGAACGATGATCTCCCTGGGGAAAACTCTTCAAGAAACAATCTGACAGTGACTCCATTTTGGTTTGGGATTCGTGAAATTAAGTTCTTGTGAAGAATAAAATATTTCTTGCTTTAGGCAATTTGTAGCAAAGTGATGTTGATCCTTTTTGCTCCAATAAAGCTTGGGCCATTGCATGTAACCGAAGATCTAACTTTCCCCCAGAGACAGACCGTAAGACTGAGGCTAGTTCACTTGGCATGAATTTCCCTGTGGAAATGACCGCAGGAGGGTCTCAGGGAGAGAATGTCCAGAGTGTTGCTTTTCATTTGAATGATGAGATACCAGTAATGACAGAATCCCAGAATCACCTGGCTGGCAGAGACCTTTAAGATCATCAAGTCCAACCATTCCCCCAGCACTGCCAGGTCCCCCCTGCCCCCTGTCCCTCAGCAGCACCTCCACAGGGCTGGGAAACCCCTCCAGGGATGGGGGCTCCACCACTGCCCTGGGCAGCCTGTGCCAAGGCTTCACAACCCTCTTGGTAAAAACATTTTTCTCAATATCGAACCTAAATCTTCCCTGGTGCAACTTCAGGCCATTTCCTCTCATCCTGTCACTTGTTACATGGGAGAAGTGTCATGGAGTCATTTAGCTTGGAAAATAGTCTGACCATCACCCACCACTACCAGGTCGCCTGTAAACCATGTCCCTAGGAGCCACATCTACAGTCTTTAAATGCCTCCAGGGATGGTGACTCCACCAGTTCCCTGAGCAGCCTGTTCCAAGGCTTGACAGCGCTTTCAGTCAAGAATTTTTTGTAATGTCCAGTCTAAACCTGCCCTGGTGCAACTTAATTGAGGCCATTCCCTCTTGTCCTATCACTTCTTACCTGGGAAAAGAGGCCTCCTTTCAGGTAGTTGTAGAGAGCAATAAGGTCTCCCCGGAGCCTCCTCTTCTCCAGGCTAAACAACCCCAGGTCCCTCAGCCGCTCCTCATAAGAATTGTTCTCTAGACCCTTCGCCAGCTTTGTTGCCCTTCTTTGGACACATTCCAGCACCTCAACGTCCTTCTTGTAGTGATGGACCTTCCAACTCTGAAGAGTTTTGCATACACCCTCCACCATTTTCAAGGAGCATCCTCCACCATTTTTAAGTTTTAAATAGTTTCTGTTCTAATCTTTCTTCCTCTCTTGCGTCATTTTCCTGCTGGCAGACCACCTCTGGGCTGGGGCTGAGCTCCTCAGCAATCAAGGGTTTACATGTCACTTGGGATGTAGCCTTAGAGCTGTCCAGGGAAGCAGTCTCCAGGTCCCCACAGACAGCCTATCCCTCCAAGTCCAGACTCTGGCGTGTTTCTATGAAGCTCACCTCAACCATCCTGGTTTTCCCCATTTGCCCACTTGGACCACTGTGCCGCCCGTGACTGGTCTTCCTCGGTGCAGAGGAAGCACAAAAAACAGGTAGTAGTTTTCCAGAGAGGAATTGTACATTTCAGCCCCAAGAAAGTTGAGAGAAGGAGGGAGGTGTCTGAAGATGTGGCGGAAGGAGAAGGGAATATTAACTGAGATTGGTTCAGATGTCTCCCTCTCTTCAGACAGAGCAGACAGACAATGATCAAAAAGCTGCTTCTGGAAATGCAGCTCCCAGCCCTTGTGACTCAGGCACCAGTGGAGCGAGGCCAGAGAGACTATCAATGCTGAGTCCCCGAGTCCTTGATGCTCTCTGCAGGAGGCACTTGAATGTGTCCAAGATGATGCTACAGCCCAGCCAAGTTTTCTGATGAATAACTCCTCAGGGGGCAGAGGCCTGTTGAAGGTCATGAAACATTTCTGCTGACATTGATGTTAAATACTAAATCCTCCTGCTTTTGTGCCGAAGCAGCTGGAGCCCAGCTCTGTGCTGCAGTCCCTGCCAGCCGTGTATTTACAAGGCAACTGCCATGAAGCCCGGCACAGAGACCACCTCTGACGGGCAACCCCCCGTCTCCAGCGATCACCCGAGCCCCCAGATCTCTTTGTGACATCCAGTACAATCTGTCGGACACTCTGTTGTGAACCTCTACTAAGCAGTTCAGTTTTGCAGTCCCTTGGACCTTTCTGTGTACTGAAGAGACAAGTTCTGGAGAAAAAACCCCAATACATCGAGTGGACACGAAAAGCTTCCTTCTTTGGTCTGTGTTAGCAGAAGCAAAACCAGGTAAAAAGCAAAACCAGACAAAACTGAATTTTCATTCTTTATTTTCCACAGGTGTTAGAAATGGAAGCGAGGGGAGGTTCTGCCCCGTGCTGAGCCGGGTTTGAAGACCGCTCTGTATGTCCAAGCATGTTTGCTTCTTCCAAGTTTTTTTGCTAGTCTGAGTTTTCATCCTGTGATCTTGTCACATTTATACTAAAGCCCAGAAAGATGATTTTTGCCATCACTGGCAGAAGACCATGGGCACTGCTCTGACCTGACACCGCACGGACTCAGGAAGTTTCAGAGCTTGCTGTGCCCTCAGCTGGGTGACCCTGTGAGCACAAGTGTCTCACGGCCAAGGGCCTTGTGCCCGACCTGCCTGAGCTCAGCGCTGGGGACACCCCACTGGCCAAGGGCTGCTGTCCTGTGCAGTCACTGCCCAGCAAACACCAGCCCTTTGTGTGACCAGTCTGGGCACCAGGCAGCACCACCACTGGTGCTGGGGACCAGCAAGAAGGGAGCAGCGGTGGGGAGAGGAGGGATGAAGATACCCCGGATGTCCCCAAGAGTGAGAAGGAAGAAACATCATTGTGGACATCACACTCATGCCAGGGAAGAGCTCAGGGTGGTGGTGACTCGGAACCTTCTCCCTGGTTGTGGCTGAAGGAGACTGATCCCGTCACCGCTTGGGATGCAGAGGGACACGGGCAGAGTGAGCTGTCAGCAAGCTCTGGTCTGAGCCTGATTCCTTCAGCGGAGACACTTGCTTCGCTAACTGCATTAACAGTGGACGTAACACGTAACACGTAACACGTAACTTCTTCAGCAGTGCAGCTGCCCTGGGTTGCCTCTGGGTGACTGATGACGGGTCATCTCTACAGGTAGTTCAGGGTTTGGGAGCCTGAATGAAGCTTAATTTGAGTTTTGGACTAGAGGACCAGCCTCTAGAGGGAGATGTGAGCTGTGCTCCAGCCACCACATGTAGAACAGAAACATTCAAAACACAGAGCCTCCAGCCAGTCATAGTGCGGCTTTTGTGGTGCTGTGGTGCACTGACCTCCTGCAAAGTCTGAACACCAGCACCCTTCTGTCTGCTCTACCAGAGACACCTCGCGCTCGGCTAGAGGAGTGATTCTGGTGGCTGAAAACAGGGCAGGTTGTTGTCATAAGCTGGAGGCACCACTCAGGAGAGAGACCATGAGCTTTGTGCTCTGTGCCTCTGCCTAAATAACTTGAAAGCCCCCTCTGTACAAGATAGACCAGATCCTTGAAATGTTCTCCGATGCTCTCCAATTGGAGAAGATCTTCCCATGGCCTGGAAAACTGAGAATACAGCCTTGGTATAGAAACCCTTTCATGTGACTCATCTGACCAGCAGCTCCTGCTGCGATACACCAACAGATGTTCCCCCATAAAAAATGTCCTAATAATCAGTTCTACAAATGATAATTTGGTTATCGCTTTTTCTGGAAGGGCGGGTTCCCTTCAGCAGTGCACCTGCGATGTGCTAGAGAGCGGGGGGAGGTAGGGAAATATTCTGAGCTTATCTCTCTATTGGCTCCTGCTCTTACTCCTACGTAGACTCCAGCTCAGAAACTCCTACAGCAGCACAGGCCAAGGGATGCATGTGACGCATGTCTGGCACCTTTGATAAACAAGCCTGAATTCTTGCCAACATTCACGGAATCACAGAGTACCAGGTTGGAAGGACCTCAAGGATCATCTGGTCCAACCTCTCTTGGCAAAGCCCGGTCTAGACAAGCTGGTCCAGCCTGATCTTAACAGTGCCCAATGCTGGGGACTCCAGCACTGCCCTGGGAAGACCATTGGCTGATTGTTCTCATTGTGAAAGACCTTCCTCTTGTGTCCAATCAGAATCTCCCCAGGAGTAACTAGTCCCCATCACCCCTCGTCCTTTCCATGCGACTCCTTGTACAAAGGGTGTCCCCATGCTCTTTGCAGCCACCCTTTAGAAACTGGGACATGGGGAGAAGGTCCTCCCTGAGCCTTCTTTTCTCCAGGCTGAACCAACCCAGTTCTCTCAGCCTTTCCCAGTCCTTGGACCATCTTTGTGGCCCTTCTCTGGACCCTCTCCAGCCTGTCCCTGTCTTTTTTGCAGAGCGGGGACCAAACCTGAACCCAGAATTCCAGGTGTGGCCTGGCCAGCGCTGAGCAGAGCGGGACAAGGACTCTCTGTCTCTGCTGGAGATGTCCTTGCTGATGGACCCAGCATCCCGTGGGCACTCTGTGCCGCAGCAGCAGCTGCACACTGGTCACTCCTGTTGAGCTTGTTGTGCACCAGGACCCCCAGGTCCCATTCCCCAGAGCTGCTCCCCAGCCTGTGCTGTGCTCCTGGACTGTGTTTTCCCAGGTGCCAGACCTGCACTGGTCCTTGTTGAACTTCACCAGGTTCTCGTTAGCCCACTTGTGCAGCCTGTCCAGGTCTTCCTGCAGGGTGGCTCTCCCTTCTGAAGTGAGATGTCATACAAAACTATTCAGCAATACTCCTTACATGTATAAACGGTTTCAAGGCAGAACCTCCTGGAGCCACTTTTCCTGGCACAGATTGAAGACAAACCCTTTCCACCATCTGCAGGAGACTGTCCCCTCCTCGGTTTGGGACTTTACCTTTCTCTTTTGGTGTATCAGCACCATGACTCTTCTGGTTTTCAGCTTCGTATCTCAGTGAATACAGGATTCCCAGAAAATGTTTTTGCTGTGCCTTTGTGCTGGGAGGGGTTTTTTCAGCGCTTGGGAACTTCAGGATTATTCACACAGTCATTGCTGGCAATTGATCAAATCAGGCGGTTCTTTTTTAGCCATCCCATCAGTAAAGAAGGTTGAGTTCATCAGCTAGACCCAGAGAACAGAGGTTTGGGAAAGAATTTTTATTGTTCCAAACATTTAGTATTCAGACTTTATAGAGTTGGGTAAGTTCTAACTGTGTTTCTAACTCTACAGTTAATAAATGGACCACGGAGGAGTAAAAAACCGAAGAGCTGTGAGCAGTGGGAGGAAAACCAGGAAATGAGACCATGAATCAAACCTGGTCCTGGGGATGACAGGCAGGCTGGCTACAAATCCTGCAGCTCACTTGCTACTGATGTGAACCACTCCAGTCAGATAACAATATATCACCATAAATAATCACATATTAATGTGACATAACATTAATAGATTACGCTTTGAAGCCCATCGGTAAATCTGAGGGTCCTGAACTGCACGATACGCATTAACCGAACGAGCTTTGCAGCAGCGGGCTGTGGCCAGTGCTGCAAGGGGTGGAACCCAAGGAATCCGCCTCCGAGGAAAGCGCAGGTGAGGTACGGAGTCATAATCCAACGTACAGTGCAGAGCAGCCAACAGAGGAATAACGACTGATGAACTACCTCGGGTTCTCTAAAACCGACCTCGAGGAAGCGGCGGTGGTCTGCGGATTGCACACATCACCTGGAGCTGTCTCAGACACCAGAGACTCCTGCAATGCAGAAGAGTTGAATTCACCTTTTTTCTTTTCTTTTCTTTTTTTCTTTTCTTTTCTTTTCTTTTCTTTTCTTTTCTTTTCTTTTCTTTTCTTTTCTTTTCTTTTCTTTTCTTTTCTTTTCTTTTCTTTTCTTTTCTTTTCTTTTCTTTTCTTTTCTTTTCTTTTCTTTTCTTTTCTTTTCTTTTCTTTTCTTTTCTTTTCTTTTCTTTTCTTTTCTTTTCTTTTCTTTTCTTTTCTTTTCTTTTCTTTTCTTTTCTTTTCTTTTCTTTTCTTTTCTTTTCTTTTCTTTTCTTTTCTTTTCTTTTCTTTTCTTTTCTTTTCTTTTCTTTTCTTTTCTTTTCTTTTCTTTTCTTTTCTTTTCTTTTCTTTTCTTTTCTTTTCTTTTCTTTTCTTTTCTTTTCTTTTCTTTTCTTTTCTTTTCTTTTCTTTTCTTTTCTTTTCTTTTCTTTTCTTTTCTTTTCTTTTCTTTTCTTTTCTTTTCTTTTCTTTTCTTTTCTTTTCTTTTCTTTTCTTTTCTTTTCTTTTCTTTTCTTTTCTTTTCTTTTCTTTTCTTTTCTTTTCTTTTCTTTTCTTTTCTTTTCTTTTCTTTTCTTTTCTTTTCTTTTCTTTTCTTTTCTTTTCTTTTCTTTTCTTTTCTTTTCTTTTCTTTTCTCTTTTCTCTTTCTTTTCTTTTCTTCTCTCTTCCTCTTCTCTTCTTTTCTCTTCTTTTCTTTTCTCAGAAAAAGAAGAATAATTCATCATTATCCATTGATCAGGTTTTTAACCATGATGACTCAGAAAACCAAACCATGCTGATATGACTCTGGGATATCAACTGGTAACTGTTCCCCATAGGGTGCTCCTGAATCTGTGGCAAAATTCAGGCACGCTCTTGTCTTGAGCTAATGAGAGTAGAACACTGACTGTGAGAGCGAAGCAATGATTGAAGTATCGATCCGGAGGTGAGCCATGAACCTTCAGCCTCTGCGGGAGCTGGATTGGGATTGAAAGGGAAGGCACGCTGCCCTTTACATCTCCGGGCCTTCAAATGTGTTTGCAAAGCTCATTTAGAGGGATTTGATGGCTTGGCTTAATTTGCTCTGCAGTTATAACAGGTGCTGAAACTTGTGCCAGTGGCACCGGCAGACGCAGGATGTGGCAGCCCAGGAATGTGCTGAAGATGCGTTGTTTACTCATGAAATCTCATCTTACTGCAGAATCATAGAGTCACAGGATGGTTTGGGCTGAAGGGACCTTTCAGGTCATCCAGTCCAACCCCTGCAGGGAGCCGGGACATCTGCCCCCAGAGCAGGGGGGTCAGAGCCCCAAGGGCCAACCTGCCCTGCCATGGGGCCAGCGATGGGGCTGCTCCCACCTCTCGGGGCAGCCTGCGCCAGGCTCTGCCCACCCTCAGCACCAACAATCTCTCCCTTCTCTCTGCTCTGACTCTCCCTCTGGCAGTGGAACCCCTCAGCCCTTGTCCTGTCCCCACAGCCCCTGCTCAACAGCCCCTCCCCAGCTCTCGCACAGCCCCTTGCAGCACTGACAGGAGGCACTAAGGTCTCCTACTCGAACTGGGAAGTGGGAAGGCACCGTGGACTGTTACATCCCACAGGAAAGGGTAATTTCCAGGTTTTGAGGACTTTGCTGTAACGGTCAGTGCTGACAAGGAGGAACCTCTGTGCTACCAGAGTCCTTCCGTGCTGAACGCTTCTATGGACTGGGTGCCCATCGAGGGATAGCCAAGGTACAACACGCTCACCATGGCAGTGACCAAACAAGATGATTCTCCACGGAATAAAACCTGACAGCAGGTGTGCAACGAGCCTTTATATGTCGCCTCACCTACCACATGTTTTCACGGCGGTTTTTAAGTCTTGAGACAAGAGTCTGAAATTTCACAGTAGCTTGTTCCTGAGCTCATTAGGATCTATTTGTTTGGGAACGTCTGGCAGCATGGTCCTCCACTACTCTTTGGCGATACTTCACAGCGAGCAGTTTGAGTATCAAGTGGTACAAGAAATACTTCTACCATAGAGGAAGATGTCCAGTCGGGGACAAACAAGACCGGACAACAGCTTCGCTTCTTCACAAAGGATCGAGTATTTCTAATCTGGTTGTACAAATGTGTGAGGTCTGTGGAGAATCACTCAGCACCGCAGTGGATATTTGTAACCCAACACGTTACTGGTTGTTCTTCAGAAACACGATGACACACCTGAAGTTTAGCGGCGTGAGATGGGATTTGCTGCTTACACAGGTCAGAGGCGGCTTCAGAGCAAACGAGAATCAGTCACAGTTAACAGCTTTGCATCGATTGATGCAGCTTTATTTGTTAGGCTGCTCTTGCATGGCCTTTTTTTAGGGTTGGACTGTTCTAACCACTGAAGAGAACTGATACCACAGACCGATGTCCTGCTGCTTTGGCACTGAACAACCTTGGGCACGTCACTGCATCATCGGTACGTGTGACGAGTTTTACTCCGACTGGAGCAGAAGGCAAGTATTTGAGGTAACACATGTACCAACAGCGCCTGGCTTGGCCCCACAGGTCTCCTGTAGACTGATTCACGCTGCGTAGTAACAAATGATTTGATGCTGAGCTCTGTTTTGATGGTCTGCTTGGTGCCGCTGCCTGCGCTGGTCGGTTTAAACCAGGCTGGGTTTTCTCTGCCACAAAGCAGCCAACGCTGTACCACAGCCACAGCCACCACGCTTAAAATAAGCGTATTATTTATATGAACATATAAACTGTTTGATGTTATGCACAGAACAACTTCCTTTTCTATGTGCAAATTGTTTGTGGGGTTTGTGAACTGGACTTGACTTTATTTGCCAGTCGTGACCGGATGATTTTTGGGCTGCAAATGTGTTGTAGCCTTTTCTAATATTAATTTCTAATACTTTTTTCATCTAGCAATGCCCTTGAAAGAGCTCTCAACAGGTTTGACAGTCCACAGAGAAAAGCTTCTGACATATAGACAGCTCTGGCCTGCAGCAAATGGTGTTTCATTGCCACCTATTACAGAGGAGCCATAAATCCTGGGGTACCTCAGCCCTGCGCATTCTGCGGTGAGTGAACCTCACGGACACAGCAAAACAACCCAAAGCAATTTCCAGATGTAGTTCTGCCCCCCTCCCGCAATCTCTGCATATGTTCCTGTGTTCTGTAATTTCAAGTCATACAAAACACTCAGAAAACCCCCTGGAATAAAATAGCTGCTGTTAAAGCTGTAATTCCTCAATATAAACCTTCCTGTTGGGCAAGACAAGAGGATTTTCTCCGAACTCTCCCAACAGAGGACAAATATATTAGATGAGCTGCTTCTGATTTGGAGATGGGCATTTCCACAACAGCTACACCACTAACCTCCAGAACTCCCGTTCTTGGCAGGCCCCGGCTGCCCCATGCCCGGGTCTGTGATGTCCGGAGGTAGAGCAGCGACTCTTTCACGGGCACCTCCTTGCCGTGGGGAAGGAGCTTGCGTGTCCTTGTGAGGTTGAGAGCTGTGCTGGTGGTGGCATGTGCCTCCGGTGGGGTCTCCCAGGCCAGACAGGTCTCAACTGAAGGGTCAGACACAGTGTGTCCACGGGCAGGATGGGCTCACTAGCCTTCAGGCAGCCATCCTAGGAGAAGGACAACTCTGACCCCAAACCCGAGCAGATGGAGCTCGTTTAGCCTTGTAAGGCATCCATCATCTAAGAGAAGGACACTCTAACCAAACCTACGACCCGAGGACTTTGCTGTCACCGTCCAAGCTCGCCAGGCCCTGGCAGATGAACCTCAGGTGTAAAGGGTGGAGCCAGTTCCGCGCACGCTGCGCCTCACCTAAAAAATCCACCGTGCAGGCCCGAAGGGTGCACTCATCGCTTGCAGTGAGCGTAGGAAAAGCCCTTCCCAGATCCTCGTTCGTGAAGCCAAGCCATGATGATGACACCACTAACTGCATCGATACCATCTGATCCCCTAAAAACATTCCCAATGCAGAGAAAAAGAGGATTCAGCCCCCTCACTTTGTTGGTGCTCACACCGTCTCGGGACAGAAGGATGCACCGTCCATTTATACCCTTAGAAACATACCGTTCCCAGGGGGTGAGTTCACCTCATAGAAACCGCTTTAACATCCGTAAAACCAGGCCGAAACATCACGTCCCACGCCTCAGGAGAAGGGCTCGATACATTTTTATTTGGTAGCGGGGTGGCTGCCAGCCAATGCTTCAGCAAAATGCCAAGCCCCGAGGAAGGCAGATTCTGCTACAGGGTCGGCTGACAGACACTTACATCCAAACCAAAACGGCTGGAAAATCCATCGAGGACACGGGAGCAGCTCTGTTGATGCAACACTAGTGATGTTTGCATCGAGTCCGAGGAAGGAAATCCTGGTGTACACACCTGGGGATGAATCTCTTGCGAGGGGAGCCGAAGGCTTCGGTGTCACGTTGGTACAAATAGGTTGTCCTCCCTTCAGCCAAGCGGGTGAAGGACTAGGAGGTGGAGGAGATAAAGTTTCCCAGACATTATGGTTGTGATTATCTGTGTCAGCAGATAATCACAGTGTCAGCAGGTCCCAGCAGAAGACTGGGGTTTCATGGGGTAAAACAAGCGAAGAGGGTGGATGGTAGAGAGGCAAACTGAGGCAGGTTCGAGGGGCTGAGGCCATAATATGAAATTCAACAAGACCAAGGGCCGGG
>NW_010412199.1:0-302 GCF_000710305.1 Buceros rhinoceros silvestris
ATTTTATGTTATTTTAATTTTTGTATTATTCATATAAGAGTCTTGGCCTTTCACAGCAGCAGTTCAGGAAACAGAAACATGAGAACAAAAGTCTCAAAAGCTTATGAAAAAGAAGATCACATACAGATTTTAAGTTTTGGGGGGGTTTCTTGCAAATGTTACGTGAAGTTCTAATTGTTTATGAAGAGCCAGGTTTGGAATATTTGTTGATGAGATGAGTTTGGATGTATTCTCCTCTCCCTATGTCCCATCCAACCAGACCTTAAAAAGATAATATGAAGGAGATCTTCGTCTTGAAAGAG
>NW_010412199.1:409-4780 GCF_000710305.1 Buceros rhinoceros silvestris
AAGAGTGTAAAGGGTTTTCAAGCATGTAACAATAACAGATAGTACAAGCTGAGGATGGTTTAGATGTTTGCTTCACTGCCTCTGCAGATTTACTCACAAAGCTGTGAATGCCTTCCATGTCCAGACAGCAAAACAAGGACCTGTGTACGTTTATCCCCTACTCTTAATTAGGGCCTGCAGGTTGCTCCTTGGACACTGAACTTTAATACACACTTGAGTTCTCTAATATCTTAGGAAATATATCTGTACTGCTCACAGGTGCATGTATTTTTTGCAAATACACAATAGATTTTGGCTTCTTCCCAACCCACTAAAGTTTACTGTAGCCTATTCCACTGAGCTTAGTTTTCTATTTTCAGTGGAAGGCATTGTTCAGTGTAAATACATGGTACATCATAGGTGAAATCTCTCAGACAAAATGCTTCATCTGCAGGAATTTATCCTAGTAATTGTTTTTACTTCAGTCTGCTAATTAGAAGTGTCTAGATTACATTCATTTATATTAGACATATTTTAAAATATATTTTATTGAACAGGAATATTTTACAAAATTTCAGATATGATGTCAAAGTCTTCAGGAGAGATATCATGTCAAACCCAGTCTTTCGACACTCTAAAATGATAGATCTTCTGTGCAATATCTTTTAATAAAGATTCTGTAACAACAATCAGCAGTTAGGAGTTTCAGCGACCAGGTGGTTTTGTGTACCAAATGTATCAAATATTTAAATAAACATTGAAAAAAGACACCTTTTCAAGTGCCACTGCTCCTTTTACAGCCTATCATCTAGTGAAGGGGTGTTTAACAGAGGAATGGTTTGTACACTAGGGTACGAGGAGTTTAATGATTCATGCATACTTTATTTGAAAAATGTCAATAACCATTCACAAGTCTCTTCTTGCACAAACTACATGAAAATCCCTATGTAAATGGTGCATAACTTCTTTATGATTCATGCTATGGGTTGGCTGGTGTTTTGGGTTTTTTTACAGTGCTAAATAACTTTTAACATTGTGGCTTTACCTGCCAAACTTAAGGTAAATTTCAATTGGTGATTAAATACATATTTCATTCCCTACAATCTTTTTTAGTTGCATAAATAGGCTGAACAGAACACTCTATTTTCTCTTGTTATTAAATCTCAAATAGTCATATTGAAGTACTCAATAATGTTGTTTCGTAGATTAGCAGCCTAATTCATTCAACTATATTCGAAAGCCAGAAACAGAATCATATTGTAGAGTCTTTTTCAGGTGTTCCCTTAGTAGACACTCGTAAGTTGAATGATGATAAGCCATGACCAACAGGAGCACAGACCAGTGATTTAGACAATTCTGTGATAAGTTAAACATGTATTTTCAACTTTATTTAACAGCACATAGATAACTGTCCTCCAGTTTATCTTTTTGGACAAACAGTTCTACTATGGATTTCAAGCTAGCAACAGCAAACTTGCATGTGGAAGGCCTGAATTATTCTCTGTTCATGGACTACCATATAAGATATTTGTCCAGCATAGCCAGAGAGCATGTTTTGTGAAATAATGAACATGTAATACCAAAGGACACGATAAGCTTCTTAACCAAGACAAACACTTGTAGAACTAACTAGTGCAGATCAGGGTTTTCTAGAATTAAATTAAACCTCACTGTTTCACAGAAAAGTTGGAACACCTGAAAACTAGACCTCTTGAATGAAAATAAACATTGATTTTTATTTTGTATATGTGTGTATTTTGCTAAATCCTTGGTTCCTTTTGCTAGTTTTGCTGAATAGATAACTCAGACAATAATCATTGTAACAGAAACACCAAACATGAATAAGTGAGAGAGGTGCTAGCAAATAATGTTCTTTCCATGAGGAAAATATCAAACAAACCAGACATTTACTAAATGTCTGGAACTTCCAGCAGGAAGTTCTTAATATTCCTTTTCCACAACAGACGCCTGACTCATTTCCAGTAACTTAGCTATCAACTAATTTCAGCGCAATAACTAGGTTAAATTCTCCCATCCTATGGTCCAGCCTCTGACAAAATACTTGAAGGTGACCGGTGAAGTTTTATCATTCTGTTAGAAAAGGGAATAATTCCAATAATGAAACCCATCTTCAAAAATATCAAAATTCTAAGTGAATTTCAGATTATATTTTGGGGTCTTTTTTCCATTTGACTCCAGTTACTTGTTTATAAAAGCATTTTGTTATAAGATAGAACCTGTGCTTTTGCAGAGTAGAGGGGTTCAGATTATAATTATGAAGGGTGTGGCCACAGAAAAGTATTAAATTTTAGCCCAATCATGTCTACTTCTGTGTAAAGTGAAATGTTACCTGGCATTGTCCCATGAAGCTTATGAACAGAGGACTTGATTGAAGATTTAATAAAATTAACACTACTTTCTTATTTTCCTCTTTTCTTCTTAATCTTCTCTTCAAGATGAAACTCATCAGCACTTGACAAAAACTGCAAATAACAGCCAGATGCAGGAGCTGGTTTTATCTTTTTATGCAAGTATGTGGTGCTAATTAGTGCAAATTGATTAAACTTTAATTGCCTGATCCATGGCTAATTAATATTTATAAGATGAATGAGCAAGAAAACCAGACATTTATTAAAACACTTTAATGATTTTTCATATGTTTTGACAAAGCAAAGCAAATAGATGTTATGAGTTTAGATGTGCCAGACATAAGTACAGTATTTCTTAAGTTTTCTGACTGTCAGCATCAGAAAACTAATCATTTTCCCCACAAACTACATATGAAAGTAGTTTTTCTCTTCCACACAAACATTACAGTAGTGTTCTAGTTTGTACTTTATAAAGTGTTTTGTCGAACAGAATGCCATAGGTCTATCAGGCCTCATGCAAGCAAAACCACAGCTACCTCAGATGATAGAATTTGTGCACAAGTGTATTCTTTAAAAGAGGATGAACAAAACTGAATAGACTTGGTTTCATCTATATATGTCTACGTCAGTTAAAAAATATTATTATGTTAACTCCAGCCTAACAATATGATGGTACTGCTCTCAACAGATTACTTCTTGCACTTGTGTAAAATCTGATCTCTTGTTAACATGTAACATATTCAAACATTAGTCCTTTACTAACAATAACCCCAGTGTTTCGAACACATTTTGTGATAAAAAGAAAAAACTTGTCTTACTATTATCATGTATCCTAAAACTATCCCAAAGCCATTATGCAGGTTGGTTTTTTTCAGTCCAGTGGAAAGGTCCATTACTGCTTTCATTCATTCTGATCCACCAAACTGCACAACCTGCTAGACAATTTTTTCAGCAGTTCCCTTTTGGAGGTATCCCATTTCTAACCAGGCTTTCATTTCAGGAAATGTGTCCTCATATCGTCTTCACTCAGCCTTCCTACATTCTTTGCCTTCTGATCAATCTATTGTCTAAAAAAGAAATAATTGGGATGGCAGGGTGAGGGTCTTCAACCTTCACAATTCTCGTAGTTATGTATATGCTAGTAAATAAAATGGGAAAAATAAAGGGTCTCTAGTTTTGGCCCATGATTATTCATACTCTTTTATTTTACTGTTCTCCCCAGCAAGGTTTCAGGATAAATATTCTAGATGTGGTTTAGATATGGTTTAATAGATAAATTCTAGAAACACAGACAGTTAGGACTCAGATTTCTTGATCCTTGCTATAAATTATATTTGGGCACATGAGCATCAACAAAAACATACAACACCTCTGGCCAGAATAATCTCTGTCATTGTTTAACTTGATAGCATAGATGTCACCTTTCCATCTCCAAAGAATGAACTCAGGTTCAATAAATACCAACTCCTGATGGAACCTTTGAGCTATATTTAATCTAGCAAATAAAATGATATTGCTTCTCTTTACATAAAGAGGTGAGCTAAATTCACGGACATTACTAAATAAAATAGGGAGATCACCGACCACAGGACCGTGTGGTACAGACTGGTTTGCCCCTACCGTTGCTCAAAACTGTTCCCATCTGTAACGTGTCTAGATGGCGTGTCCAAAATAGTGACAAGGAGAATAGTTAAGTAGTTAAACAGATGCTAACTGCTCTCTCCCTAGCTGTCTTTCAGCAGATTAGATATACTCAAGAAACCTCAGCAACTTTAAGACCAGGTCACCTCTGACATTCTTGTACAATTAAAGGTTATAAATTTTAAACCTATGGATGAAATTATCTTTATTTTCTTTTTTCTTTTTCTCTTTTTTTTTTCTTTTTGACACTAGCTATCTTAATGAATCAATTAATTTTGTTTTAATAAGTGGTCCCCAAATAAATACATTTTGAGTAACGGCTATATGTTAAAAACACTGAGTTGAAAAACTTTCTACACTTCCTGCAGGCAATTAGCAATTC
>NW_010412199.1:4833-6302 GCF_000710305.1 Buceros rhinoceros silvestris
CACCCCACCCCCACCCCTCCCCTCACACGCAATTTTTTGATCCACTAAAAATGTTCTGTAGTGAAAATCTTAGTAAAACACTCTTACTGTTGTGATCCAATTAGGCACTGCAAAAAAGCCCTGCCTCGCAAATATAAAAAAGTAATCCTTTTAGAAAATAAAAATAACCTGGATTACTAAATGATTTGCCATAGCAAATGTATTAGAAGGTTAGATTTTTAACTTTCACATTCAGAAACATTAGTGAAAGCATTTTAAATGAATGAATAAATTTACTAGTCTATAGACTAGTAACTATAAAAAGCTTGAAAAGCAAAAAAATAATAATTCATTTACTCTGTATTTGAAGAATTCAGGAAGTTTCTGCTAAACTCAGTTATAGATATTATTACATACTACAATCTCTTCCTAACAATTTGAACTACACAGAGACAGCATTTTCTGGAGCACATATAAACAAAGTGTACACATATTTTGGGTCTGTGTGTAAAAAAGAAATCACAGAATTACAGAATGGGTGAGGTTGAAGGGGACCTCTGGAGCACTTACTTAGGGCCACCTAGAGTTGGTTGCTCAGGGCCATATCCTGATGGCTTTTGAATATCTCCAAGCATGGGGACTCCACAAACTCAGGCAGAATTTGCTCAGGCACTTACCCTCAGGAATGGATTCAGCCCCGAGTTCTGATTGAACAGAAGTTCCTACGTGAAGCCATGAACCAGACACCTAAGATGAAAAGAGGCAGTTCAGATGTGACTGTGTTCTGTGTCCTGCTGGTTCTACTTGTCCCTTGTACAGAAACTTTCCTTAAGGGGTAAGACTAAAGATACCAACATATCTCAGACTGTATGTAAACAGGCAGAAATGCCTGCATGCTCTGAATTTCTTTTCCAGTGATGCTTTAGCTCTCTGTCCATTGACTATACAGGAGACATGGGGGTTTATTAAGAGAGACTAAGCATCTAACATGGATTTTTGTTTGCAGTTCAACAATTTGAATTTGCCTCCATCTTTTAGACTGTAAGTTATCTGACAGGAAGACTGCATTTTGGATATTTTTATTACTATTATTGTTACTATTGTTATTCAAGTCTCTAAAAGTGTAGAAGTGGATGAGCGTAGTCTTCACCAGGTAAGAAACTGGCTGGGTGACAGGGCCTAGAGAATGGTGGTGAATGGGGTTAAATCCAGTTGGTGGCCAGTCACAAATGGTGTTCTCCAGGGCTCAGTGCTGAGGCCTGTTCTCTTCAACATCTTTATCAACGATATGGATGAGCGGATTGAGTGCACCCTCAGTAAGATGACACCAAGTTAAGTGGGAGTGTTGATCTGTTTGAAAGTCAGGAGGCTTTACAGAGGGATCTGGACAAGCTGAATCGATGGGCTGAGGCCAATTGCATGAAGTTCAACAAGGCCAAGTGCTGGGGCATGCACTTGGGCCACAACCCCCTGCAGTGCTACAGACTTGG
>NW_010412199.1:6486-12242 GCF_000710305.1 Buceros rhinoceros silvestris
AATTGTGCCTCCGTACTCCGCACTGGTGAGGCCACATCTTGAATACTGTGTTCAGTTTTGGGTCCCTCACTCACAACAAAAAGGACATTGTGGTGCTGGAGAGTGTCCAGAGAAAGGCAATGAAGTTGGTGAAGGGTCTAGAGCACAAGTCTGATGAAGAGCAGCTAAGGGAACTAGGGTTGTTTTGCCTGGACAAAAGGAGGCTCAGGAGAGACTTTATCACTCTCTACAACTACCTGAAAGGAGGTTGTAGTGAGGTGGGTGTCAGTCCGGTCTTCTGAGTAACAAGCAATAGGATGAGAGGAAATGTCCTCAAGTTGCACCAGGGGAGGTTTAGTTTGGATTATTAGAAAAAATATATTTACAGAAAGGATTGTGAAGCACTGGAACAGGCTGCCCAGGGAAGTGGTGGAGTCCCCATCCCTGGAAGTGTTTAAAAGACATGTAGATGTGGTGCTGAGGAGCATGATTTAGTGGTGACTGGCAGTGCAGGGTGAACAGTTGGACTTGATGATCATAGAGGTCTCTTCCAACCAAAAATATTCTGTGGTAGCAACAAATTTAAAATAGCTTCCACTATAATCTAGATAATCCTAACAGTAAAAGTGAAATGTCACTAAGCTTTTTTAGGAAATCAAAGAGAAAATAGTAACCATGAAGGAGATACAGGGTTGGGAAAAGAGGAAAAGTAAAGAAATGTTCCTGACCATACACATCAGTTGCAGGTTCTCAAAACCTTATCACAATTTTTAGATGATGATAAAAATTACAGAGGATGACTATAACAATGAAGGGAGAAAGTGTGCTCCTGAAACTCACTGAGCAATGATGTTGTCTCAGGCAATGCCATCCTAAGAAAAAGAAGTAAAAATGAGTTCAAAATTTTTGTTAATCCTGTAAATCACTCCCTTTGTAATAAACAAATAACATTAGCAAAATTAAATGAGGATTGTAAAAGAAACAAAAATTAAAGGATCAAATCAAGCTAGTATAAAGTCTAGAATAATTCCAATGTGTGAATAATTCCGGTCTAGAAAAATTCTTGAATAAGTCTAGAATAATTCCAGGCTCTTCAGTGGCAAAAATGCAGTCAGTGGTGGTGACTATGTTAAAAAATAGTGGTTTGTAGCTTAGAATTTGTGCTCTTTGTATCTGTTCTAGTTTCCATGGAAATAAATAGGAGGCAGTACTCTCGGAGCAACCTACTTAGTACTATGGTAGAAGCAGTTACTTTGTGAGGAAGTCCCAGGATAATTATGTTTTTCTTGACATTTATTAAATGAGCTAAAAGTCATAATGTACTAAATTGCATGAACTGGTGTAACACCATAGGCATGAATAGAGATATCCTTCTTTACACTGCATGATATACATCCTAAGTACTGTTTGTGTCCACAAACACTTTTACTTTCCTGAAAGACTACCTCTTCAAATATATTCTTGTCTTCTATGATCATTTCTAACCATTTCATTAACTGCAACAGTATATCCACACATTCAAATGTAATTAGACTATTCTTAAATCTATGGAGTTGTTATATAGTCTATAAACAAGCCTACCTTATGTGCTAAACTTAGGCAGACAGATTAACTTCTCTAGAAGAAAATGTAGTTATTTAATTTAGGACCACTTTAAGAAACACCTAAAATTTAAGTGCAATTTATATGATCCCCAAATTACTTAAGCTTCTTGTATAAACCCTAGAATAACAATAATATCTGTTATATTCTGTTTTACTCACTAATAGAGTTAGTTTCTTGTTTGGTCCAGAATGTAGCTGGTGAGCAAACTAACATGTAGGGAGGAGGGATCAGGGCACAGAAAGTAAATTAGCTTGGCAATTTCAGTTGCAGCTACAGCTTTTCTGCTTAACACAGGAACTTCAAAAAGTGATCCTTGGCCTTAATCAAATTGATGCAGAGCAGCTTATGCCCATGATGGTCAAGACACTTGATATGTTAGGTCAAGTGGATCCCTCTCCAGTTTATTCTGTGCATGTTTAAGCCTATTTTTATATGTGAGTAAACAATATTTTGGTGAAATTAGAGTAGATGTTTTATTAAGACAGTTTTTTTCTATCATTAGCTCATTTTCTTACATTTCTTAAACCTGCTAGAACATTTCAAATGCTAGAAGACTTGTTTCATCCAGGAATAGAAATGAGTCTGTGTCTTGATAGGTAGATGAATGGAAGGATAGACAGATAGGCAGACAGAAAGATTTCCCAGTACTTTCTTGTGGAAGCTCTAAATTTGGGGGTGAATTTAAGGGAGAGTCTTCTGTGCATTGGAGGTCAGCGTGCAGAGAGGACATCACACCCTTGTCCAGTGGGGAAATCATGGAGTTCCACTTTCAATCAAGGGACAGAAATTCCTATCTTGCCATATTTACCAGCTACACTACAGGAGAAAATAAAATAGACAAGAATGAAAGGTTGTGAAGATACAGGTATAGCTAGCAACCATCCCTCATTCTTCTTGATGAGCACAGTCCCGTCCTATAATAGATTAAAATAACTAGTTATGTACTCCAGAAGTTTGCTCTCTCCCCTTTCCTTCTCCAACTCTACTTTCAGCATCGTATGTTCACCTGTGCTTTTACACAAGATTACAAAACACAGGAAAGTTAGATATTGTTGTTACAAAATTATGTTAGGACTCATCTTTCCTCAGTTGAACAGATACTACTCCCTTCCCAGTTAAATGAAGTGTTGGGTTGTGCTAACACTGAGCTGAAACACAGGCAGAACCGGACCTCGATCTTTTTAAAGGCTCCTTTATAACTGGAGTGCTTAATCCAAAACTGTTCCACAGGTAAATCAGTTACTGTGATAAGTCTGTCACTAGAACAGTGAAAAAATATACCTTAGCTACTTACGTAGTAGCATATTTTAACTAAACACAGTAAAATTAATTGACTGTAGGTGTTTGGGATTTTGTTGGGAGGTTTATTATTATTTTAAAGAAATATAGTCGGAAATACACGCAAAAATTGTAGAACGCATTTTCAGGCTTTGAAAAACAGCTATCACTTTGGCTACACTGGATATATTCATTTTTCTTGGAGATGTAACAATTAAATGGATCTATGAAGTACTGAGTATGAGGCCCTCGAGGTTGTACTGGACATGTTTTCTCAGTTTGCTCATGCTGAGCTAAAAAGCTGTTGTCTAAAGCAGTAGCAGCAGAAAGAAAATGCATTAAAAAAAAAAAAAAGGCAAGCAGACTCCTGTGAATTTATGAGGAGTGCATCACAAAGACAAATATTTCAGCCATGCAATTCCATTCGGCCTTTTCAGCTGTGTGTCCATAGCAAGTCAACGGCTAAATTGAAAAATCAATTCCAATTTAAATTATTGGAATAAAGAACACCAGGAGTCAGAGACAAAATGGCTTTGTTCTCTGAGATCCTTTTTAATTGGAAAGTTATTTCTTCAGGGTATTCTAATGGTTCTGAGGAAAGATTGCAAAACTAAGTTGATCGGCTGGGGGAAGGTTAATAGCTAATGTGCTTTTCTTGCTGCACAGCAGCCTCCTGTCTTTATGACAGCCTCCATCATAAGTGAAAAGAGCCATGATTCTAAATCATTTGATACATGTGACTGTAGTGCCTCCCTCATTGTCCAAAAGAAATCATATTATGGATGATGTTACTCTGAGATATTCATAGCACCTGGCTGGCGTTCTGACCAGAATTTCTTTGCTTACAGATGTGTATATGGTCATTTGCTTAAACCTTCCATGATATTGAGTGGCTTTGCTGAAGGTTAATATGATTTTATAAGCATCAGGGTTATTTTAAATAATACATTGATAGCTCTACATATGGAAAGCATTTTCCTTTTATTTCTGAAACAATAACCTAAGCAAACAATCAGCAACTATGGCTAGAAAAACTGAAGAGGAACTGCAATTACAGGAAAGGAAACGAGATTATGTTGACACAAGGCAGAGTAAGAAAGGAAAGACAAGACATAGCTGGAAAGAAAAAACAGCAGATTACTATGTCTAAACTAAAGCAGGGCAGAAAGGAAAGCTTCTCATATAAGTCTCAAAACCAACATCTAGAAATGTCATGGCTTACTTATAGCATCACAGTAACTTTGCTCTGTTAGCGAGAAACTGTTTAGGGCAGCTGTAGATTAGAAGCCTTAAATGGGTATTTAATTTGAAATTAATAAAACAGTTATGGTATGTGTTAAGAAAAGTTACTGAGGTTTGCTTAGTATATTTAATTAGTGTAAAAGAGATAAATCTAGTTGCCATGTAATGAACTGAGAACTGCAGATACAGTAAATGTGTACTTACGTTCCTATTATTAATGCATTAAACTTGTAAGAATGTTTAGGAATTTAATTAGCATTTAATAAGATAGCTATACCAAATTACAGTAGTTAGATGTTAAATGTAAATTAATATTTTTAGTATTTAATTGATATTAACTAATTAATTACTGTTTATTACATGGCAACTAGATTTATCTTTTATAGAGTTATTAAATCTAAATTAAAAGTTCTATTTTAAGTGGCCTCTACTCAATTAAAAAAATATAGTCTCTGGGACTAGCAGGGTTTACCTTCATGAAGGAATTGGGTGAGCTTGGGGTATTCAATCTGAACAGAAATTACATAGCTTATAAGGAGATTAAGTATCTTCACACAGGAGGAGTTATTCTTGTGCTTATTCCCAAGAAAATGAAATTATTCAACTGAGTAAAAATCTTTTATGGAATTATTCCCTGAATTAAGCAACAGAAAGGAAAAACTTTGCAAATACAAACAAAAAAAAGAAACTGTTTTGGAAGCTAAAAAATTTTTTTCTCATCCCATTTGGGACTAACATTCCAGTAGCTAAATGACATGTCAGACAAGGAGATAATCAACCAGATTTTCAAAGACCATCTGTATGAGGTAATTGCTTAAAAAAAATTCACCATAGACAACAGGTTATGTTTTTTAAATGTGGAATACTTCGGTATTTCTAATCTTTACTTAAATGAGAGTTGCATTACTCTGTTTCTACATTTATAACTTATACTGATCATTTAATCTAAGTGATACTGATGCTGTAAAATAGTTTATATACCAATTGTTTATATACAAGAGCTTAAAAGACTTATTTCTGAGAGGAATGCAATCTACGAAAGAAAAGGAGAGTGTGTGTTAAGTCATCTAGTCCACTGGTATGCCAAAGAAGTAGTTGCGGTGAGATGCTGGGACTGTATTTCAATAAAAGGCTGAGGTACCTTAAACATGACTAAGAGAAGTTCATATTATCCTAAACTCAGCATGTGACCTTCTGTCACTGGTTTGGCTGAGGCTGAGCCAAGGTCTGATGACGATAATACCCCTTCCCCTATCCCAGCAGAGATAGAGGAAGGGAGAAAAGAATTAGTGAGACCTCTAAAATGCTTTTTGGAAAACTGAAACAAACTTTAATAACGCTACAAACATATATTAAATACACAAGAAAACCAGTGAGATATTGAGGGTCAAACCGAAAGCAAACACGGACCGCGGCAGTGATCCGAGATGGCGGCAGCCACGTGGTTCTGCCGCGTGAGCAGCACACAGAGACCCACGCAGTTACGAATTACCCGGCAGTGCGAGATAGAGTGGGTTTGGCACAAAGTTCTGCCAGTCTCTATCGTGGATTGAGGCAAAAGCAAAAGCAAACAGCTGTCGGGTGCGTGGGCAGTCCGGACCTGGCTCGGCGCGGCTGTAACTTTACCGAAGAAGGGACAGCTGTCGGTGCTC
>NW_010412200.1:0-3807 GCF_000710305.1 Buceros rhinoceros silvestris
CATCCCCGCTGCGCCACGGCTCTGCTGGAAACTCCGCCGTTCCGCCGCAGCCCGGCCTGCCCCTCTGCGCGGGGCGGACCTCGCTGCAGCAACGCACCTCTGGCCCACGCATCCCCACTCCAAAAATTTCATCGTGGTCTTCCTCCAGCCTGCTTTCATGAGTAAACAGCGGAGGGCTGACAGATGTATCGCCAGCTGACAGGATTTCCATCCTGGGTTCAACGTACGGGTTACGGCTTGCACTGGGGGGACACAGCTATTACCTGTGTTCCCTCTTAAACTGAAGAGCAAATACCAATCTCTACAACTACAATGCAGGCTGCAGGTCTTTCACAGCGAAAGCAGTTGGCAGGCATCCCTGTCTCACGAGGTGAGAGTTTGTTTTTGCCAACTGTTTGTCTTACGCTGGAAGAACAGGTAGTTCAGAAGATCTCGTAGTACGAGTGTTATTTCCAAACTTCAAACCACACCTTCAGCAGTCTTCATCAGCAGAATCCAGGTGCACTGAAAAGCTGGAATGGCTTTTTGTTAAATTGCTCTCTCAGGGCCCTGTCTTTTTCTATTATAGAGCAGTTTTTAGACACTCCTGCATCTAAAGGTATCCCAGTCTCTAGACATACAGGTAATAACTGAACAGGCAGTGTGTTTGTGGTAGAATAAGGATCTGACCAAATAACCCCAGCATACGACTGATGAAAGAGTTTCAGATACCAAGATGTAGGGCATAAGCTTCTAACTGGAGCTTTTACTTTGGTGTCTAGTTCATGAATTTCCTCCCTGAGTGCAGAAGCTCCTTATTAAATTAAAGAGCCCATAGCTGATTCATGCAGAGTCTTCAAGGGATGTGCTGGAGCAGCAGAGATATGGGCACAGATTACCAAGGGCGATCTGAGGGGTATTTCACTGTCATTGGAATATGTGCAGAATCTGTTGGGGTTCTTTTCAGAAGAGAAAAATTGTCAGACCTGCCTTTTAATGGCAATTAATAATTGGAATATAATTACTTTATATTTCCACCCATCTGAATTCAAAGTAATGCTTCTTATTGCAGAAAGGTTATCCAAATATTTTCCTACTGGGTGAATCACAGGTTAGAGTTATAAGAGGGTCTCATGTACTAGAACCAGCTGTCAGCATCCTCCCTATAAGCATGGATGTCACTGCCTTGGGGCAGGTTTCTATGGGACTGTTCATACAATAAGCGTCTACTAGGTTTTCATTAGGGGTAGAAAAACTACCTAAAAAAAAATCCCTAAGGGAGTTGGGGCTTTTTTTTATCAGGCTAGACCTTTTTTTTTTTTTCTGATAGCGAATAGAAGCATGTACCTCCTGTGGACTGCATTCTCTGTAGACAAAGAGAGTCAATAGCCAATCAGAAATGTCTTCCAAGAAAATACGAAGCTCTGCACATCTTCTATACAGTACTGTATCAATCCAGTTCAAGAGACACAACCTACATATACTGCATTCTGTTCTGAATCCCACCAGGCTCATTTCCTCATCCACAGTTAACATCTGAGAAACCCATGAATTAATGGTGCATTGTACGACCTAAAGAACAAAACAAGCATTTGGAGCTACACCGATGGGACCACAGTACTGACACTGGGCCCTGTTTCTGTGGGTAAAGCAGAAGGCATAGCTCCTCCTCTCTCTTTGACCATCTCCGCCTTGCACACCACAGCATATAGACACCATCAGCTGGCAGAGTCCAGTACTCAAGGTAACATTTTGGAGCTAGCTGGTATGTCCAGCCAGTCAGACGTGATGATCTCAAAGGTCTTTTCCAACTAAAACAATTCTACAATTCTATTCTGTGACTCCACACTGCATTCTGAAGAGTGCATCTCTGACGACTGCATTTTAAGCTGTATCCTGCCATGCCTATGGGTCCTAGAGCTGCTCATGCAGCTGTGCAAGCTTGTCTCAGCCCAGGGCACGTCCGGGCTTGTTGTGTGCATGGCAGCCACACACCAGTGCCTTGAAGCATGTGGTGCTCAGAGAGAGTCTTAATACTTCCCTCCCTAAAGCCTGTTCCTCAGAGAAGGCTGAGAGAGTGCTCTTGTACTGGATTATGTGATGTACACGCCAAAGAAACAAGTTACATTATAACCTTAGCGCTAGTCCTGGAACATACGGGAATATGCTGTTCATACTGCTTTGACTAGCAAGTTGCTATTTAAAGATTAGGGCAATGCTTTAAACCCTAAAAAGGTTTTGACGTGATTACTGGGGGTGGGGGGGTGGGTGGTATGTGGCGGGGCATGATGATGAGCAGCATGGACAGGACCTCAGAAAAAACGAGTGAAAGGAGGTTTAAATACAAAACAAATTTCCTAATCAATACTCACTGGATCTTCTGGGTAAGCACTATCCCATATTTCCTGAGAGAGGTTAAATGCAAGCTGATCACCCCAGCTCCTCTATTTAATGCATCTATCAGGGTTAACAATGATCTGGGTATGAGATCAGTCACTTTATTTTCTATGGAAAATTCTCCTATTCTCCAGTAATAAAATAATTAAATTGCCTGCAGTGTAAAGTATTTATTGGTTAATTCTTCTTCAGAGTTGCTTGTCTTGGCTTTGTTCAATGTTTTGTAAAATTCAAGATTAGGCTTATTATATTAAGAGCAGGATTCGAACCTATTTCGAATCTCATAATGGCATCCTCTCCTGCTACAAAACCTTGTCCTGGATTGAATATGGGAAGACAAAATTAGACTTTTTCAAGAAGTAATAATCAAAGATCAGTGACCATCACAGTACTTTACTTGGGCGGGGTGGGGGTGTGTAGAATGTGAGCAAATTTCAAGATAGCACAGTCCGTCGGTGAGACTGGAGTGCTTGAAGCTGGTGTAATTTTTTTTAGTCATTCACAAATACTATATCTACCCTTGACAGGTCATTTCATTCTATTTAGCACTTTTTATTCTCTGTGGTTTATAAGCTCTTAAGCAAATGTAAGAGGGAGGAAAAGCTAACGCGTCTGATAATACACTATATCAGGCTGACAACCTAACTGAATTTCCCCTGTGGTGCTAGCAAAACACTGTTCCAAAAAGTAATAATGCATACAAAAAAAAAAAAAAAAGAGAGAGAGAGAAAAGAGGGAAAAAAGGATCACAGAGATCGTGCCGTCACATTTAATTTCAGAGAACAAAACCTGAAGCTGATTTCTCTTTAGATCAGTTGTATACCAGTTGGAACATGGGTGCCTAGCACTGTGACAGAGTAATATGATCTGAGCTTTAAATAGCTGCCAAATAACCATGTGGTGGCTGGCAGCATTAAACGTGTTGCAATGAGAATGATCTGTTTCAAAGTAAAGCCACATAACTGAGGAGAAGTCAATCTGATGTGGTACAGAAAAGGAGGGGGAGAACGTTTTTCATTATCTTTCTGGGTTTCTTTCTGTTTTAAATATGTTTCCATCTTAAAGATCATTAAAGGTCTTTTTCTTAACTGGTTTAAAACCGGAATCGTGTGCAGCTCATTTCAGAGAACAACTCCTTGGGCACCCAGGCACAAGGTGTGGGGGGGAACAGTGTGCCAAATGTGAAGTACCACCACTGAGACCCAGTTCAGAGCGGCTGCCGCCCAGTGTGAAAGGCACCTTCTCTGTGTGGCGGCTCTCCCTAGTTTCTACCAAATGCATCCTTGGCGGTTTTTAGGAACAGATAAGGAACAGATCTACGGCAAATAACATGGGGTGCCTTCTACTTCAGGCCCTCCCTTTATCCTCACAGCAAAATGTGGAGCTTTGCAGCACTCCATGAGGCTCCTTGATACTTTTCGGGATGTAGGG
>NW_010412200.1:3889-7966 GCF_000710305.1 Buceros rhinoceros silvestris
AAAAATTGGGTGCAGTGTTTGGAGGTGTCTAACGTAGGAGAGCTGCTAGCCCTCCATTCCTTCTTACTTTCATGTTAGATGGCTCTCCTGATCTGTATTGTCAACATGCCTCCTGTGTAGATAAGCCACATTGTGGACTGGAAGAAAAACCCGTTTAAACTGGTAATGGAATAAGAGACATGGAGGGAAAAGTGGTGCCGTAAATACTTGTGATTCTTCGTCCTTCTGACACTTTTGATTATAGATGACTGACTTCTGTTTTCAATTTCAGTGTCTCCACCAACATCAGCAGCATCAGTTCAGGCTTACTCTGAGTTAACACATCTTAGCAGAATTTCATGTGAACATACTTTATCTAGTTTTCACCGCCTGGAAATCGCACTGCCTAAAGGACAGATAGGAAGGAACAGGGGAGGCAGAGGAAAACTCAGCTGCTGCTCAGAAGGTAAATAGCTCATTTAAGAGGTTTAATATGACTTCTTAAAAGATAATAATCTCAACATGTTTTGCAGCCACTTAGGATTTTGCAAGAATGGGGACAACAATACAGACACGACTTATGATTGTCCTACTAGCAGTTTACTAGCACACTGTAGAGTACAGTCTCGGTCACAGCAGCTAGGCACCTTGCAGAGAAATAAAACAGCCTTTATTTTGCATTTCCTCAAAGGAGAACATTGCATTCCCTCACTGATGTAAATGTCAATAAACGCCCACGTATTTCATGAAGGTCAGCTCCAGTGAGACCTCCACCAGTCTTGTTACCCCCAAGATAATGAGGATAAACCAGGGGCAAATCCTTTTCTGACCGTTTCATCTGCAGCTGCCTTTGCCACGTTGTGTCAGCATCTCCCCCAGGAATCCACAACAGCTGCACAGTGGGCTGACAGAGGGCATCACAGAGGGACGCTCACCCTTCTTTCTCCCTTCTCACCTCCATGCTTTCATTTTCTCACTGCCTCCTTTTTGGGTAGTCACAGTCCTCACCATGTTTGCACTGGACAAGCAGATGATTGTCACATTGAAAGTAATCAGAAAATGCTTCTTACCTACCTGTTCCTTTTACAATCACTTCCCCAAACACATTACCCTGAAAAAAACAAAACTCTTTCCTTCCAATATGACCACAGGCTATAAAACCATCCAGGCAGTTAAAAAAAACCCCGATCTCCAAACCCTATAGATTTGTGAGGAACACAGTTCTTTGACCAATTTTACAGAATATTTTGATTACAGTATTTAATCCCCTTTGCAATCTTTTACTCAGCAGTAACGATGAAAATCCCCGCATCGCTGCCAAGGATTTTCTAGACAAAAGCCTATCTGGAAGAATGCCACACAGCGAGTCTCCTTAGCAGGCCTCTCTTCCTGAGTTCTTACAAACCCATCCCCGTGCACATAGTTCTTTAATGAAATCAGAACAAGAAGAGTTAGATTGTGCTTTTAGGTAACATCCATACAGAAATGCCCCACCACCCTCACTGCCATTCTCTACTCTGCGGCAGCTACTTATTACACCTCATGTACTCACATACATATGTGTTTTGGAGGGAGCAAGCAACATGTCCCCACCATTTCAGAAGGAACCTAACTCTCAGCTCCATTAGAAGAGGGTGGTATCCAACTAGAGCAAATTGATAGAGATATAGACTATTGCCAAAAGTGTGAGTCTGAGTGAAGAACCCAGGAGTATTCAAGCAAGTTCTACTGACTCCAGAAAGGCTTCCTGGAGTTTCTAAAGAAACCCTCAGAAACACCTTGGAGCTTCAATGACCATTACATCCACAGTCTGACCAAAAGAGTTGCCTCCAAGACAGGCCGCCTTGCATACAAGAGTGTAACTAATTTAGCTGCATAATTCAGAGAGAGTTCTGAAGATGCACATGGGCTGAATTAAGGGCCCCATGGGAGCCTTTGGCTCATTCCTTGCAGAGTTTATTAGTTGCTGCTGCACACATGGTTAGGTTTGCTGGAAGAAGTCCAGCTCTGAGGCACCTCTCAATTCCTCCAGCTTCTAAAAGTTGCAAGAAAGTGGCTCAATCGAATTGCCCCCTCTAAGCTCTTGTGAAGAAGGACTCTCCCCTGCAGAGAAGCAGACAAGGTTGAGGGGGTAACTAGTCAAATAACTCTTGATTATTGAATTTACCTTCCCAATTACCAGTGAGTATCCTAGACTGTAAAGAGGGTAAATACCAACAGATTGTATTATTTGAGAAACAGTATGCGATTGTGTAATTAAGGGCAGGAATATAATACCATATGCACAAGGGGCAGGGTTAATTTCAGCATTTCCTGACTAACCAAGGGCTTTATGGTGCAACCCTAATGTTCTCCGGATGGCTATCATTTAGATGGAGTTCATATACATGCTTATCAATATTTGGTTAAAATTCAGCCATCGTACTCTTTGACACCATAATTAAAAACACCATGTTAGCTGCCAATAAAAATATTTTTGTGATTCGGTAATTATTCTAAACCTCATAGTTCCAGCTCCTCTACTCCCCGCCTTTGTTGTCTTCCTGTTTTATAAAGCATAAAGCTAATCTTGATGATGGAAAAATAAATAAGTAGCAGGGAAGGCTGGAAAGCTTCCAATCACAAAAGCCCCCGAAATGGAAGCAACATCCAATCTGGCCTACCACATCTCCTAGGTGGGCACTCCCTTCCTGCCTTTTAGTGATGCTTTCGGTATTCATAACAGCTGTGGAATTAAGCACTCTGAACAAGAAGAAACCAGCATGCAGTCTTTACTTTTCCCTATCAGTCCCAAACTATTCTGCATTGAGTTACAAAGTAAAAACCAACACACTCTCAGATTGATTTAATTTTAACTTGGACCCAATGTCAGACAATGCTTCCTTATTCCCCATCTTTTCCGTACTATGCATTCAGTCCCATCCTCACCCCATCTTCCAAGCATAGGCTTCCACAGATGCTTCCAAGCATCTTCCAAGCACACACATACACAGACAACCAGCCACTCCTACAACACAGAACCAAATCCACCTCCTCCATTGTCTTAGCCAGGCTCATTGCTTTCCCTAGGATGACTATTAGGCAAGGATTTGGTCTATAATGCAGATTTTTAATACTTGGGGAGATGAAGGCTACATAAAACATACATTTTCATGTCCTACGTATCATCTTCATAATGAACATTTTTAATAAAAAAGTGATTTTACACAACCAGGAAAATGTTTGTTGGAGTCAATTGTTTCATTCAAAAATAAAAGAGTTAAAACTTGAATAAAATATTAGTGCTATAATTCAAAGTATAATTTTGACTTAACTTCAGCTAGTGATTTAACTACAGCATTTTGGATTATAGAATCATGCAACAAACATGGATTTCAGAATACAGAAGTATACAGCTTTCAAATACATACAGAAAAATAAAATAGGTAACGGAAGCAGTTAAGCTTTTATATGTATGGACTAGCACCAGGTCACTGTTCACGGCAGTTGTCTTCTCTCTTGTCCTCTTCCCATGGATGTTGCATCAATAACTGCACTCTGTTTTTATAAAGTGCAGACATGTTTGCTTGTATTAAAATTAAGGCAAGTAGTGGAAAACAGGAGAGGAGTGAAGAGATTGAATTACTGTGTTTGAACATTTGTTTTCTCCTCTACCTTGTACCATTCTCCACAAGCAGAAGCACAAAATATACGTTAAAGACAAATGTATAAAATGTTGATTTGGCCCACTTCATGTTGGCCTTTTGGTTGCAGTAAAGTTTTGCCTTCCTCTGTTGGCAAAACTGCAAAAAAATGCTGCTAATATTACAATAGGGAGAACCATGTGTGTACTTGCTAAAGAATTAAAAACTAGTTGGGAATAAAGGTGGATTCTTCCTGTATTGAGTTTTGTGTCCTTTACCCTTAAACAAATAACAGAAGAACTTCCAGAAGTCTGCCTGCACACTTAGGATTGCCATCATGGTAATAATGTATAAAATTGTGTTCCAGTTAACAACTGTCGTGAAATTTCACTAGGATTCCTGTATTCCCTTCAGCAGTGTACACTAGTCTGAGTGTAAATAAATGGCACGTCCTACCAACAAGAAGAGCATTCCT
>NW_010412200.1:8082-25812 GCF_000710305.1 Buceros rhinoceros silvestris
AATAAAGCAAAAAATACCCCTATAGGAGCCAGCATAAAACCCCAGCCATAACGTACATAAACAGCAAAGTCTGGGCAATCCATCTTTTTCATGTTTTTGTAGTTTTCCAGATCAGCCATCGCCTGGACCCAGATGACATACATCACGACTACCAGCGAAAACAAGACACCTGGAAAAGAAACACCAGGTTTTAACTCAGAGTGTGAAACAAATACAGGGTGCATTTACCTAGAAACTCATCAATGCTTGAGGCCCCATCTGCAAGGGACAGTCAGCCACGACTGGATATTTTTTGCCTTTGGCTTCCTCTAACAAGCACTATCTACATCTTGCTTCTGATTTGCACTGATAAGGCATACTTCCTCGACAAAGGATATATCTGGTTTTGGTAGGCAGACTGGAAAACAGGTTCATTTAGGGACAAAATTCTGGCACGTATTTACTGTTTTGAATTCAGGAACCAAGGTAAAAGAGGTGGGACAACCTGGGAAGAAAAAAACCAAACATCTACTCATGCTTCCCAAACCCTGACATTGTTTCTATCACAGTCTTTTGGATGAGATATGAAAAGGTGAAAGGGGTAGGAAATCCTTCTCTCTCTACATTTTCTTTTTTTTTTTTTTTTTAAATGAGAAGGGCTTTGTTTGGAATATACTACCTTCGGAGTATTCTACTCAAACATTTTGTAGACAAATTCAGATGTATTTAATTCAAAATCCTCCACATTAGAAACTAAGATCCTGGTATAGGAACAAAATCCAACAATAATGAAATAATAGATATCAAGCAGATTATTAGTATTAACCTCAGATTGGATACAACAGTTTCTTGGAATTAATTCACCACATAATTCACATCATTTTCCCAACCACTCCTCTGAAAGGCCTTTGGATTGTTTACAGACAATAGCAATGGGAGCACTTGTCCTTACAAACTTTGTTAATCTCTTTGTTACTATACACCAGAAGAAGATATAATAAAGTGCTTTCCAAAGTATCGGTTCCATTTCTAATATTTCATTTCACTTTAGAGGAATGTGGACACTTGAGAAATGGAAGCCTGCAGCACAGATGCTCCAGCAGATCTGCTGGAAAACTGAGGGCATGTCTGAATTTTTTGCATGCTCCAGCCTGTACCCACTTGCTCCCTGAACTCCAGCTGTCACAGTGCAGTTACAGCAGAAGGATTATCTATTCCAACATTAAAATATTTGGGCAAAATCACCCATCATGTTTTTATTCCAGGATGTTTAGATGCCTCATTAAAGCCACAAGCCAGTGCACAGTCCTGGGAACATTTATTGCCAAATTTGAGTCTTTGGGCTGTAGAGCTGCGGAGTATAGGTCAAAGGTATTTGTGGTCTCTTCCAGATCCTCCTAAATATTTGAAGTGCAACCTTGAACAAATGGGGCACTTGTGGCAAAACCCACAAATGCACTTTGTAAGCAAACGTGGAGAGATATTTGCTTCCAGACCCACCTGCCCCGGTAACCTTTCATGGTTACCTTTCTCTCCATCTCCACTCTGAGATACTGCCTCCTCACTATCTCCTTTCTCTGACCTTCCTACTCACTCACCAGGCAGCAGACACTCCTTCATTTGCTTCAGGCAAAATGAGACAGGTTAGCTGCAGCAGTTTAAATTGGTGATCTGGTGACATTCTTGTTGGCGCTCTATGGTCAAAATGTAATAGCCTTACATTCTGGATATCCTGAACATTGACAGGTGAGAGCTCACAATTCAATGCTTGTGAACATTACTTTTCAAAGCCCACCAAAATGTGAGCTGAAGTAGTTAACCGGAGGCATAATCAAAACGCCACTGAAAATCCCAAAGGATCTGCAATTTTTATGAGGCTGAAAGAAAGTAGAAAAACTAAATAAAAAAGGAGGCAGCCACATTTCCTGTCTATGAAATATACTTCCAGGATGATTAAACTTTTTTGCTAGGGCTCAAATTCCTAGCGGAGTTTGAAAAAAGCCAACACTCAGTTCTAAAAGGCATAAATTCAATTTTGAAAGTATTTTACTTAAGTAAAACTCAATTTTTATGGAATTTATGTATTAAGCATAAAACTGGTGAAACAATCAGTAAGAAGGATCACCTTAGGGCCAGACATAAAAAATGCAAAATTAAATTGAAGGCTCTCCAAATATAAGTCAAAATGAGCAGAAGATTCCTGTAACAGAGCATCTAATGATAACAGATAATGTAGGCAACACAGGGAAATTAGAATCAAACACAGCTAGCAACTTTTGATGCAAAAAGTAAAAAGATCCAGGGCCAAATTCATAAATGGAGTTATTAGAGACAATTAGAGACCTTGGACAACGGAGTTTGTTCAAGGTTTCAAAACTTCAACCAAAAAAAACCATATAGCCCTAAGATTTGAAAAGATACCTTAATAATATGGAAAAATCCATATGAATGTTGGAATTTACCTCTTCAGATGGCTGTGCTTGTGCATTTTCAAATGTCTGTAGTCTTTTACTTATTCTTTATGTCGAGGCAAACTTAGTCCAAAACAATAATAATTACAAAAAGTAGGGATGTGTATTACCTGACTATAGAAGCAGGTAAGTGTAACCAGGCCTTGCACATCTGGAATGACCTCCAGCACCCCGGGCAGATACAAAGCTAAGTAGCCCAGTTAGTCAGAAGCATCTGCCATCAAAACAAGACTCCGTCAGAGGTGTTCTAATCTCAAAATGGACACCCCTTGCTCTTTGGGCAGTCTGAAGCAACATCTTCTAAGTGGTTAAACTAGAGTCAACACCATGTAGGTGTAAAGTAGCAACCAGTGTTCCCAGTGGTAAAACAACTTCAGGGAAGCTAAAATCCATCCGGTGATTTCACAGCAAGCTGTTAATACCTGTGTGTGGCAAATTGTTGGGTATGGAAATTTGCAGAAGAAATGTATGTCAAGCAGAGATAAATGTCCTTCTTTAAAACAGAAGAAAAAGAAAGGAAGAATATGTAAACCCTCTTAGTTAATTAAGGCACTAAAGGACTATTTAAGGGTTCTCACTATCTGCTAATGGAGGCTAATTAGTAGGTATAGTGCTTAGTGTGTTCAAGAAATGTCTTGAACAGTAGAATCAGGCTAAGTAAAAACTGACAATGTCCTGTTGCCTCCAACAGCATTTCATTCATTAGTACTCTTTTGTCTAATTTTCACAGAGTTATGATTTCAAGGGAGTTAAGCACTTAGACAGGAGTTTACTAAATATATATTTATTCTGGGAAATATGTTCCTGTAGTCTTGCACTGACTATTTATTGTGAATGGCATGAACTCTCATAGCCAAGCTCCAAGGCAAAATTACTGACTTTGAAAAAACCCCCCACCATTTAATGAAGCAAATATTTTTAGGAACAATGTGTGCTGTGATGTATTTCCACATTTTCAGCATTTAGAACTCCTGCATAGTGTGCGGGTGTCCGTTTGCCCTTGCCTTTTAGAGAATATAAAACAAAACAGCAGTTGCATGAATCAGGAATGATGGGTGAAATTATTCCTAGAACATGAAATATGTTTGGAAGAGATTAAGACAAATAAATACTTCCCTCCTCCTCTATTTTCTTGCTTTTTTCCTTTCTGCATTTTTTTTAAGAATGCACATGTTTGACACACAGCTCTGTGCAGTGTGATAAGACGTGGACTTCTCTGAGGTCACTCTTCTCTGTCTTTTGCATTTATTCTTTTGAATTTCTTTCAAACAAATACTTTTGCATATTGCAGAGGAGAAAGAATACAGAACCTTTAGAAATGTCTGTGAATTCAAGAAGCAGTTTGCTGGCCTTTAGTACTTATTCTTCCCACGCAGAAATGCCTTTCACTTGTCAATGGTGAATGGCTGTTTATGTCATGAATCTTTTACTATGAAGACACGAGGACAACAGGTGCTGGAAAGAATGATGTGAGCTTTTTACTTGTGCCTAGAAGTTTAGAACTCTTTATCTGACTTGAGGAAAACTTGTACATTTGTGCATTTTTTTTTAATTGTATTTTTTCTGTCCTTGTCCTTATTACAGATTGTACCAGCTACCTTGGCCTTTTGTGAACTTTATTTTAAAAATATGGTTGACATTCCACTCTGAAGTACATGCAGAGGATCCCACTTAAGAGTTACGGGAGCTGGCACATATCTACGAAGACAGATTTTTGTCCTCATCTAGGAGCTAGATTTAAAATATCAGGTTTTTTTCATTCGTTTGGCAGGAAGCAGAAGTCATACTTCTAATCTTGCTTCTTCACAAGTGTGTGATTCTGTAATGCTCTCTGCATATCCTGAGGGCTTGCTTGTTTGACATCAGTATAAGGGGACAATTTTCATCTTCACCCAGACAGAAACAGGCCCAAGGTAATTATGGGCTTTATTGAACGCCTCTCTAAGTAATTGTTTTATGGCAGCTTTTCCTTTCTTCCTATGACCTTTGAAGCAACTACAAGGCTCCTTACAGACTGCACTGCTATGCTAGATGTTGTTAGCTGTGGTTTAAAATGGCCATGAAATGTCAAAGTTTAGTATCATAGGAGGTATATAGAAGGTGAGTAGGACATTGAAGACCAAAAGCTTCAGGAGAAGAGACTTCAGCCTGTTCAGGGAATGGTAGGCAGGATCTGACAGGAGGGTGCCCTGAAGGACAAAGGATGCATTGAAGGGCAAAAGGGCCAAGAAGAACTGGTTCTTCCTTACAAGCAACTTCCTTAAAGCATAAAAATGATCCCTCTCAGTACGTAAGATTCAAGCAGATCTAGCAGAAGTGAAAGTTAACCTCATAAAGAGTTGTATTAGCAAGAACAGAGTCATCGGGTTTGAAAATACGATCATTTCCCTTTATTCAGTACTTGCAATATCCTATCTGGAAAACTGTGTTCAGTTTGAGGCCCCCTGATGAAAGAGAGATACTCATAAACTGAGGTGATGACCACAAAGATGGTTAGGGGGATGGAGGACAAGAAGATGCTGACTGAGCTGGGGAGTTTTAATCTAGGGAAGAAAACAGTCTTTATCTTTCTAAATGGAATTGTAGAGAAGATGGAGATAGACTTAGGATCAACCCACATACTGCAAGGATGAGACGCAATGGTCACAAGCTGCAGCAAAGACAATCTCAGGTGGATACAATGAGAAAATAATTTTCACAATGAAGTCAATCAAAGTGGGACAAATGCCCAAAGATGCTGTGGAACATCAGTTATAGAAGATTTTTAAAACTTGACTGGATAAGGCCCTGAGCAGTCTAACTCTGAAACCAGCCCTGCTTTGAATGGGAGATCAGACTCAGCTGCCACAAGAGGTCCTTTCCCACCTGAATTTATTCTGTGTCACCCAAGATCTCTGTTTATGCTCCTTCCATACGTCCCTCCAAAAGACAAGTCTATCTATCTTAGCACTGATAAGCTGAAGTGTTCCTCTGAGTGTGTATTTCATACCATTGACAATAAAAACTTTAAGCAGTTGGTTCATACAAAACACTTAGCTTTCAGACGACAGAACAGTTGGCATGATCCCAATTCCCAATAATATCTTCAGCTGCTTTTTGAACCCTAAGATGGCATGGTAGACCATGCTACTGGCTTGGACTCTTCAGTTGAGGCAGAGCTTCTATCTGCTACCTACTTTGTCAGTTAAGGTTTCAAAGGGGTACAGATACTTCAGGACAGTAACAGTATTAAAATAGCTTCATCTAGCATTTTTTTCTTTAAAGATATGTAAGTAGGAAAATGACCAATATTCCTATCTTCTTCCAAACTTCCATAGGACAATCAATTTGTCTGCCTTCTTTCTCAGAAACCTACCACTCTCTCCAGTATAACAGCTACTTGAACTTTGTGGTAAGACAGCATACAGGCCCTTTCAAAACAATGTACACAATTCCTTTTTTTCTTCAAATCAATATGCTGGTTTCTGTCTTACAAGAACTCTAACTTCACCTATGATCTAAGTCACATTACATCTTTTCATTTTCCCACTAGGTCTGTGTTTAAATAGATGCACGCCCTGGGTGCATCCTGATCACATGTTGGTATGGGTGGTAAATATGCATCACATCTCATCTCTCTTCCCTTCCATGCCCCGTTTTCCTTTGGGGGACAGTAAATAAACAGACTCTCTAGTGCTGAAGTATGTGGATAGAAGAAGGCGCCAGGGCAGGAGGGAACACAGTAGAGCACATCACCCTGTCTTCTAGAGGCAGGCTAAAACAGTTCTCTTCTGCATCAAGCCTTACCTTATTTTGCTCTGCTCCCAAGTTATCCCAGGTTTAAGATGTTAACTACTGTGAGGAATTCATATTGAGATAGAAAGAAAGAGTAATTCCATGGCTGTCATACCTTTGGGCTGAAGAATCCCTCTTATTCTCCATTTAAAACAATGACCACTCATCAGTAACATCACAGGAAACAAGAGTTGTTGCCCAAGACATCCCACAGGACATAGCTTTAACTACTGACAATGCAAAGTATTCATAAGCTCTTCTTATGTCAGAACAGTGACTCTTACCAGCATAATTTTAATTCACTATATAATTAAACCCTCACTTGGACTACAGGAGTACTTGTGAGAAGAGCTGAGAGCAATAAACTTCTTTTAAAACATTTTTGTTGGTGATCTGAAGTGTTGAATAGGATAATGATATTTAGAGTAAGTGTCTTCCCCAAGCAGCTCTGACCTACTGGTGGGACTGGGAGTAGGTCAGGAACCGTGTCCCCCTATCCAAGCCTAAATGTCTTGTGCAAATTGCATGGCTTCAGGGTCCTATATTCTGCTGCCACCACTACCTTTTGGCAAACCATAGCAGGATTTTGCTAAGTATCTTTTCTTTTCAACAACAATGGTAATAGTAAAAATAACACAGATCTTCTCTAAAGCCCTGATTGAGAATAGTCCTGAAGTTGAAAGATACTACATAAAGAGAGAGTAAAAATCAGGATTTCCCTTGCAGAACATCTGCTCTATAGGGACAAAGGATAAGAGGAGCAAAGAGGCAAGCCCAAGGTCGCACATTGGGATAATAAAGCTCACTGAACTTCACACGGCTAACAAAATAGTCTCTCTAGATTCCCTCAGTAAAGGAAAGAGAGGTCTAGGGTTCCTCCATAGTGCATTCATATGATCCAATTAGGCATCTCTTTCAAAATGAAATCAATCCCCAGCTGGGGGAACTTCTTAAATACCTATTCTTTCTACTGCCAATGAATGCTATTGCCTCGTGCAAGCCTCCTAGGAAAGTCAAGGGATACTAGCACAGACTTAGGGATCTAACTTTTCCGTGCCAAAATGAGGGTAGATGAACTGACCTGGAGAACACACGTGTCACTTCACACCTCTGCCCATTGGTTCCTCATGTCTTTCAAGTGCACTTTTCCTCTCTAACAGTATCTGCTACTTTCTACTGACAGTTGAGATTTATTATAGATTACAAATGCAGGACTCACATGCGCTCTTACCCTTCATATTAGTGACAAAATACATTGAAATATCTTAGGCTTTCCATCAGACTGTGAATATTTTTAAATGTCTTTTAGAAGTGTGGAGGAGTAATTCTCAAGGGATCAAATCCAAGTATGCAGGATTTTTTTTTCAGCAAAAATATTATAAAATACTTCCCACACTTCACTGAGGGTCCTTTAAAAGAGAATAATAATCACTAGCTGCATATGAAGAGCTGCAAGGTGAAGTGGATAAGCAAGGTCAGCAGGTCAGTAACAGAAGTAGAAAGAGAGCCCAGGACTTTCGGTTCTGACCTGAGTAGCTCTACCCTGTAACACAATACTGCTCTCACTGGGCTGCCTCTCACTAGGCTTTATACCAAGGAGAACAGTGACTGAGCACATAATATCATTTATATCATACACAACTTAGCTTACACATCAGTGTGCCATCTCCCCACTTTTCAAGGTTGACTGAACAGCGTCGCACAGAGCTGTCCATATCAACTGAATCCTGGGAGGGTGCATCCTCCATAGAATGTGTGGGTTATGAGGAATGAGTGAATTCACTTATTTGTAATTTTTCATTTACAGAGTTTAGAGTTCCCACTTACTCATATGTGACAGCTATTTTGTGTACTCCAATCACATCCAAAACATTTCTTATACATTGGTCATGTGAGTGTGCTTTGTCTTCCAGTTTCTTTAGAGCCCATTCTAATCATCTTTTGTATCACTGATAAAAAAAACACCAAAACCCTCTTCTTAGATAAAGCCCTTCAGAATTCTATAAGGCCACATTCCTAAATATTTCTCCTGCTAAAAAAGTAGATTGAAATTGCAGTGTAATTCCATAATGTGTCCTGGAATTTTTTTTATCTTAATCCAGAAGTACCTTTTAGAATAGCTTCATGACTATTGGAAAGAATTGTCTCCAAGGCAAGCATTCCACAAGACAAAGCATAAAAGTATATGCTTTTTCTTTCTTCTAACCATGACTAATAAAATTCTTGATCAAGGAAAATGCAATCAATACACATCTTTTCTATTCTTTAACTGACTGAGCAAACAGTATACCCACCAGCAACGATGAAAAAGCCTCCTCCCGCTTTGTACAGAATGTGGCTGGCAAAAGGAGCTGCACAAATGATGAAGAAACTAGCCATCACAATAGTGAGCACTCCCAGGAGCATAAGAACTGTCCAGAAACCTCGATAAACTAGAGAAAGGGAAGAAGGAAAGAAAGAATACAACACTTTTTAGAACTTAAACAAGTGACATACTTGGCTAACAAAGATTTTTCTTTTTCCCTTCTCTTTTCACTTGACTTATCATATGAAACATTAATTCTACTGTGCATACACATTCTATATCATATGGACCAAATTAGGTTTGAACACCAGCCCTTATCTGATGATCATGGAAAATAGGTTGTAATTTAACATGAATGAAATCCATGTGCTTAATATTTAGCAGTGACTTGTAAGACAGCAACTTGACTGAATTTATGCTTTTTTAGGAAATTGTAGGCAAAAGCTGTAGCAATGATCCTTTTGCATGAATGACTGGACTGACAGAAAACTATGGTTTTACCAAAACTATCTGGGGGAAGCAGAGACCTGGAACATCTTGGCATTCTTAGTGTTCAGACCATGTCACCAATAGCAATCTGTAAGGTCCCTACAATTTACAACTGGATAATTCTCTTTATATATAGTCATATTCAATAGACAGAAATCCACAGCACGATGGGAGAGAAACTCAAAAAATGTAAACAGTTTCTGAAAAGCAGTTAAACCAGCCTATTCCTGTTCTGAAGCTCTTTGTATTTTATTAAATTTAAAATGTGATGTTTCAGAAGCCCGTGTTAGACAGCGCCAAGCAGTGCTGAATTAATGGATGCAGCTGGTGATAAATGAGCCGAGAGTTTTTGACATATTCTGGCCAAAAGAGTCTTTCTAACAATTATTTTTTTTTGCTGGTTAATTGCACATCCATTTAACAAAGTCATCATTTTACAAATGCTACAAGAGTGACATAAATTTCTCCCATGAATTTAAAAATTGGTACATTAACACAACCCATTAGTAAAATTATGAGTTGCAAAAATCTCCATCATCAGATCTGAAATTCTTGAAGCACTGACAATTCACTCAGTGAAAAACATTTCCACCCAACTGAGGGAAAGCATACAAGCCAGCTGGCAAGTCAGGAAAAGTGAGTCACAAAAGAAACTGCCACTTATCATTTGACAGCACCTACTTACTGTTATGGCAAAACACAACCAAGCAACTATTATACTGGTTCATACCCTGAAAGTTTCAAATTCATACAGCTTGTTAGAGCCAGCTATTCTGGAATAATTTGGGTTTGCTCTCATCTGAAATCTGAAGGTGCACTAAACATTATCAGCTTGTGCTTCCCACTAATGTGGGGAAAAAAACCCTGTAGTTTTTAATGACCAACTTAACTCATGTTAAAGTATACACCATCTTGCTTCTATCAGCCTTGTAAATGTAATAGCTAGATCATGTTCACCACATTAGCCACACTTTTTGAATAACATCCTTTTTAATCCAAGCAAACATTAGAGACATAATTTTCCAGCACACTGATTTGGGCATAGGAAGGATGAACGTGTCTGAAAGTAGCTGGCAGAAGGGTTACAAATATATTTTGGTTAATATCCTACACAAGTCTTCTTTCCACATAAACAAAAAAATATGGAAATAGTACATAAGAATTAAGGCTGTGGATGAGCAAAGCAGTGAGGTGTGTGTTCTGCTTTAAGTACTCCACCTCTTACGGGATTTAGGCACCTTTTTAAAGTTAAACGCACAGTTGAATGATTCACTTAATGCAAATGGACAGTGAATGGAGACCTAGAAAGGTAAATCTCTCAAGTCTTTCGGTCTTAGGTCTCTGAAGTAATTTCATATTATTTTACCCATGGGGCTACTTTGCTAAGCTTCATCGCAGTCCCCAAGTCCATGGGACATTACTTCCTCATTTAAAACCTAATACTGCTAAATCAGTCTATAACCACCCAACTCTTTTACATGGATGGCCCAAGGTACTTCAAAGTCATGCTACATAATAGCTCACATTGGCCAAAACGGACCTTGAAAAAGCTTTATTCGATATCATTATAGTCAGTCACCTAAGTCATAGAGCACTGTTTCTATTTTCTGAATGAATGAGGACACAAGATTCTCCAGCGTTACAAAATCAGTATCCAATCTCATTATCTGCCTTCAAACAGGAAGCTTTAAAGTCTGTTTTTAGTGAATTTTTACTAGAAAAGCTTGGTTTGTTCAAATATTCCTGGAGATGGAACACAAAAGGAGTACAAATGTAACTGATAAAAATTTGTTTAAACCTCTTGGTAAGTATAGAAGAGAAAAGCTGTTTCTTTGCTCCAACAGCATACCTATTTTATACATTAGACATGAAATACTGATTTGACCTAGCTATCACCTGAAATAATATTCCATTCTATTTCTCCATAAATAATTATTTACTCTAGAGAAACATGGATAAATTCTGATGAGTCTAATACCTGTTTATCCAGGTAACTCCATCATAAAACATCAATGAGCGAAGAGTATAGCTGGCAAGTAAAAAGTCTGCAGTGTTCCGAATCTGAGTTTTCAAGCAAAAGATTACCCCCTCTAATTTGCAAGACAGTAAGTCATTTGGACCACTTGTGGCACACATCTGAGGAAACATTCTAAGAGTATTTAGACTTTTTCTTTAGCATGGGAGTTAAAAAGCAACTATTTCTCTGCAAAGAAGGCCTCATTTTGTACGCAGACCATTTTTGGTCAGACCACATTCCCCAAATTCTCTGCCTAGATGGGCAAGATCGGTTCCTACAGGGCTAATCATTCAGAATTACAACAGAGCCCAGCTGTTGTTAGCTTAGTTGGCAGCTATAGATGAACACAAAAGAGTTCATTGAAATTAAACCTTCCTAGGTATGAACTTACTCTTCAAGTCAGATTTTGCTGCTCTGAGATTGAGGTGAACCATGTAACAGAAGATGCTGCTTTGAATTATGCTTCTTTATATCCCATGAAAAGGGCTGATACTGTGATCCCAGAAGGCTTTTTCAAGAAATAATGGTTCAGTGTACCTATACGAAGTGTAAACATAAGTTTGCAACATATGAAGTCTCACTGAGGCAGTTGATAAGATAGCCCATTGTGGTAGGTCAGCAAAGATCTCCTTTTTAGGAGAAGTTTGCTTTAAACTATCCTATAGCATTTGTATTCCCTACCATGTGATGTTCAGCAGCATCCTCATTGGTTGAAAGTTTTCACGCCACCGTCGCCTTAAAAGTCACGCGACTGTGCTGCGAGCTCAGTTGCCTCCCGTGCTCTTGGCCACCGCGGAGTCTGCCTGCCTGCCTGTGAGCCGTGCCGTTGCCGTGCCATGCCCGCCTGCTTGCCTGCCTGCTTGCTGGTTTCTCCCGGAGCTGCTGCCGCCGCGTTTCAACAGAGCCGCGCCGCGGGGATGGACCCCTCGCGCCGCTGCCGCCGCTTCCTCAGCAAAGCACCGCTGCCGCAAGAGACCAGCCTGGGGATCGGAGCCCCACCTCGTCGTGACTGAGGAGACGTGCCCAAGAGCAAGGCCCCCCTGCCGCAAGAGACCAGCCTGGGGATCGGAGCCCCACCTCGTCGTGACTGAGGAGCCGTGCCCGAAAAAACGACTGAGCCGTTTTTGCCAGAAAAGTTGCCGCGCTGCCTTGGCACGCCGCATCGGAGCCCGCATTGGAGCCCCGCCGAGTTGGGTCCAGACTGCCTGCACACCGGAGAGCCGTTTGCTTTTGCTTTGCTTCATTCCGCGACAGAGACTGGTAGGACTTTGTGCCAATCCCACTCTATCTTGTGCTGCCGGGTAATTCGTAACTGCGCGGGTCTCTGTGCGCTGCTCATGCGGCAGAACCACGTGGCCGCCGTCATCTCGGATCGCTGCCGCGGTCCGTGTTTGCTTTCGGTTTAACCCTCGCCTTCCCAAACCCCTCAATACCTCACTGTTTTCTTTTGTATTTAATATATATCTGTTTGTAGTGTTATTAAAGTTTGTTTCAGTTTTCCAAAAAGCATTTTAGAGGTCTCACAAGATCTTTTCTCCCTTCCCCTATTTCTGCTGGAATAGGGGAGGGTATTATCATCATCGGACCTTGGTTTTTACCTCAGCCGAACTGGTGACATTGTCAAATGTACTTTAAAACCAAATGATACTGAGGTTTTAGGGAGGTTGAGGTATTCATGATACTAGTCCTGTACTTGAGCTGATGTCACTTTTCATGGCCTGGTCTGTCTTTGTCTTTAGTCCAATGCTCTCCCACTTCCTAGTGCTCATGCATGTGTCCCTTCTTTCCTACCCCATGCCCCACACCTGGCCAAAGCAAGTTTTGTCTCTTCATTAAAATATCAGGTACGCTCTTTGCATTGTGCAAATATGAGTCAGCATAATGAACAGAATGATTGAGGGAAGGGAGAACCTATAGTGCAACAGTGTGGGTAGAAATCACAATCTCAATACGCCCATTTGAAAGCCTGACCCTAAATGTTACTACTGACTTCAGGACTGCTATTCAATATGTTTTTTCTACAGAAAGTCATGCACATTTGTGAAGATATTAACTTTTATCGAATCATTGAATAGTTTGGGTTGGAAGGGACATTTAAAAGTTTGTCTAGTTTACCCCTCCTGCAATGAGCAAGGGCATCTTCAAAAAGATCATTTTGCTCAGAGCCCTGTCCAACTTCACCTTATGCAATATCTAGCCGAAGAATGCAAGGAATCTTCCTCTTCTTTTTCCTCCATGCATTATCCTTTATTATATTTTTTTAAATGTTATCATGTAAGCAGATTTGTGTTTGTTTTTATGGTAAAAAAAATTAGAATACTTTCATTTTGTTTGCACTTTGTATGAGCTATTATTATTAAAAAAAACAACCACAAAACCTTGACAAAAAGCTTTTCATAATTTCATGCCCCGTTTGGCAAGTTAGAGCAATAGAAATTCAAGATAGGAAAAAGTAAATTTCCCTACTTTACAAGCAATTTCCATATTTTAGGAACAATTTCAATTGCTAGTTTTAAATATACATTTAATCAATATATGATAGTTCTTGTAAATTAATTGAGCAAGAAATTGTTCTTCCTCTTATATTCCAGTCAGTTTCTTCCAAATCTACCATTTCTTTCCACCTAACCCTGAGTAGCTTTTGAACATGCATTCACCGTAGGTCAGGTTCTGCATTTGGCTTTAAGCCTCTGCCTCTTTATTGAAACTCTCCTATGTGTAGGGAGGGTGTTGAGTTTAATCTTTTCTACGGGCACACCACCATTATCAGAAGGGTTAATTTATTACTCTAAAAGTGCAAGTAAATTTAGCCTATCAATATTTTTAGTCTGAATTACTACAAGGATTCATAGCATTAAATGTGAAATACGTGGATGCTTTGGAACAGATGCTTTGTTTCTCTGTTTGATGAGAAAGCCCTTTTCGTTTACAGTTTTCTTGAGTTTTCTTAAATGGCCAATTATACTGAATATATATATATATATACAGCCTAGCACACATTAAGAAATTCACAAAATTCTGTGCTGTTGTCCTGTCTTGAACACAGTTCAATTTGGCCCCTATCATATTCTTATGATCTTTCTGTGCAAAGTAGCCAAACATTTTTCCTCCTAGGGTAAGATTAATCTGCTCTAGTTTAGGCATTAAAAAAAAAAAAAAAATTAAAACTCTCTATCTAATCCACTCTATTCTTCCTTTATAGCCATTGAAGAGAAATGGGCACCTCAAGGGAATGATTCATCTCATCACAGGATCAGTATCTAGGATAGGTCAGATGGATTGCCCTTTGGAGGTTACAATTTCTTTCCAGTGACTATCAAGGGAACTTAGGGTGACTGGTTCAGTCTTATATCTGTAACTTTTAGATGTCTGAAGTTAAGTGACATAAGCTGTTCTTCCTTATCATAACATTTTCTGAGGGCATGAATAATTAATTCCCTTCAGAAAATATTACCTTGAAGACACCAGTGTTTTGACTGAGACCCAAAATGTTAAAGACAATTCAGTGTACATATATTTGGAATATAATATGCTGGTCTGGCAGAATCTTGGGAGCTTTGATGAAGCAAGCAGACTGAGCACTGGTGCTCACAGGAGCATTGCCTGTGCTTTTGAACACATGGAACCAGGATTTTATACAGAAAAAATAAAGTTTTAAAATGTATTATTGGAATTAATCTCACTTAACTTTAGAAATCTACAGCCGAGACATCTACATGAGATGTACCCTTTTCTAATCAAGGGACAGAAATAAGACCTTTCAAGGTGCAATACTTCTGACCTATTTTAGACCCTTACTTTAAAATGAATGATGGTCTGAAAGTCTCTGTTTTTCTCCACTGATTCTAAAGCAAGACTACCTGAGGTGATTACCTCAGGTGCAGATACCAAATGTATTTCTCTGTTATTCACAGGTGGACCAGGAGGAAAAATGGCTTCAAGTGGCCAAAAAGTTGTGCTGTAAATGTGAATTCTCAAAACAGTTTGATGACCCTCAGCGTTTTAGTGTTGCATAATGCTAATGTGTGGCTGTGACATCATTTAGCAGCTCTGACATTGTACGAATATTTATGGCTCAAGTATGACATTGATTGATGATAAAGTCAATTTCAGCTGTGTAGAGACAATTATTCCACACACTGTTACCTATGATATCATTTTTTTAAAAAAGAGCTTAGAAAATCGACAACAATGACATGCTGAGAACATTTTGTTAACACCTCAGGATTTTCAATATAGCAGCACATCTTCATGAATGCTTTTATTTATAAACTGATTTTTACATTTTTTTACAGTCTGCTCTGCCATTTTGCAGACTGAAAATACTTTCTCTATGAAAGTTGTTTTTTTTTTTTCCAGTGCTGTATGCTTCTCCTTCTTCTCTCTGGATTATATATATTTCTTCTTCCTAAACTTGAGAAACATATTGCTTTTATTGTTTTAAAACCCTTCATCAAGCTGAAAAGGATGAAAACATTGCCACAGTACTAGTTTTTATTGTTTACATGGAGCTCATGTCATGTATAAATATATTTATGAAAAAAAAAGATGTTTTCTTCTTTTATCTGTCATAAGGATATTGCTTTGTAAGCCTATAAGAAATTTTGCCTTCCATTTCCAGATCTCTTTCCTTTTAGTTCTGTATAACTTTCCCACAACCAACTGCCCAGTCTCTTCAGGTCACCTTATAGTCTTCTCCTTCACAAAGCCTTTATTCCTACATTTTTGTTAGCCATCAACATTTATAATCATGTCTGTATTTGTATGTGTGCTAGGAAAACTGAGAAAAATAAGTGATAAATAAAGCAGTAATTTTATTTTTTTGCAGTGGGACTTACATACCTTTTTTGTGTTTGAATATATTATTTTTCTTTTGCAAAGCTGAGGAGTGCCAAGCTGCCTTGTCTTTCAGACTATACGAAGTGCTGCGTAAAGGCTCTAGCGACGCAATAAATAACAATAAAGCGACACTAAGAGAGAATATGGTCTGGGATCACTGGTGAGGTCCAATGTCATTCACTAAATGAAAGTGAGAAAGAATCTGTTGGAGAGGCTGATATATGACAGCCCAACCTTTCTCCACCTTACTAATTTTTAGGCAAAAAAATGTCAAGAGGCAAGAAAAGATTTTCAATGATATAAAACAACGTGGAAAGAATTATATCAGCCACTGAGTGATTCTCATTTTTACTTTCTCCTTGTTATTTATATCGCTCCATTGGTGCTTTACAGACAAGTTACAAAAAATTACATGACCAGTGACCTGTGGATAATACAATCAAATCTTTTCTTATTTTCGCTAGGAAGAGCATTAGGCCACTGGGTTGAATGAGATTGAAGGATGGGAGTGACATTTTTTTATCTGTTTGGATTTATTATTTTTTTGTATGCCTGAAGATTAAGAAACTACTGATGTGGTGCAAACCAGGAAGAGTGAGCACCCAAAAAAAGCCTGCCATATGTGGAAATGTGTCCCAAAAGCACAGAAATCACCACTTGTTTACCTGATGCCTTCGTTTTGAATTGTGAGGTTTCATAGGCGCCCGCATATGGACAGGAGTAGTGGCCTCTGGGGAGTGAGGTGACCAGCACTCACCTGTGCCTCATCATGACCCGGGCTGGTGGCAGATGGACACCTCAGGTGATCCTGGCCCCAAGCCATGCTCACAGCGTTCCTGAAGAAAATCCAGGGTATGAGCGTTCTCTGGAGTGTAGTAACTGCGGATACTTCCACTGAAATGCAGGACCGGAGGAAAGGTCCCTCTTCAGCAGTACTGGGCCAGGTAGCTCCCAGTTCAAACAACTTGCAGTTTAGGGAGGAAATGAGAAACCTCATGCCATTTTGTTTTTCTGCTTAGTATTTAAACCCATGCAATGAGGGAAGAGCCACAGCAGCTCACCTTCACACAAATGTTTCTCACTGTTGCACCTTCACAGTGTACAAAAAGATGTGAGATTCTTGGGACCAGATGGAGACAATTCAGGAAACGGGCCTTTGCAGATGAGTGGGTGGGACACGTGGCTCGTAAAAAGAGACTTTCATATGAGTCCTTGTGCTCTGACATTTTGACACTGCACGCTAACTGGATTAGAAAACCAGGAACAAACTGACAATGACCGGAACCCAATCTCTTCCACATCTGTGACGATTTGAAAATGGTGCCGGCCGGGTGGTCAGCTTTTGTTCTTCCCTTCTCCTTTCTCCCAAAGCGTGTGAAAGAGTTCCCGCGCGTCTTGGGAAGGGAAGCAATATTCAGACACGCCTCCGCGAATAAGCGCATAAAAAGGGATATTTCGAGACACACCCTCTGGGCAAACCGCGGCACTTTTGAATTCAGATGAGCCATGGCACTTTGGAATTTCCACCCATGGGACTGAGAGAACTTTTCATTGGAGAGAGAAAAGAACATGGGCAGTTACCTCAATGCCCCTGGAGCAGTAAAAAGACTCCTTCTGCAAAGCAGGCAGAACTTTCCGCTTTGCTGATTACCAGTGGGGTGGCTTTGGGCTGAGTTCAACCCGGCAAGGGGTAAAACCAGCTATACACCCCCAGATCCTGCACAGAGGGGACAGATACCAATGGCAAAGGGACGCGTGAGCTATTTCCAGATGCTTGGCAGAGAGCTCTGCAGATGCGGGGAACCCACAGGCATTTCCTAAAGGCCCGGTCAGTATCCCGCAGTGCAGATGGGAAG
>NW_010412201.1:0-78842 GCF_000710305.1 Buceros rhinoceros silvestris
GGGGGTGGGGGGGGGGGGGGAAAACAAAAAACCCAAACCCCCACACCTTTCTTTAGTAAAAAAACACACAAAATATGTGTTATCCAGTGATGCGTTAGAGAGATTTGCTGATCAGGATGCTCATCAGCATCATCTCCAGGACAAAATTTTCAAAATATCTTCAACTCGGCTGAGGTGCTTGGATTCGCCAGATTCCAATTGAGATATTTTCTTTGCTTCTTTAAAACCAAATTATTGAAATGAAAACACTAAGATGACAGGGTGCATTCTACATTTGTTCCTTGTTCCTACATTTTACATATCACCAGAATCCTTAAATCAAGAATTCAAATTACCACACGACCTTTTCCAGCAAGAAGAGAGCAGCTTGAAGCACACAATTTCAAAGGATTTGGAGAAGCCTGGGCTTTTGCAGTCTCTTAGCCTGGTATCTGATCATACTGTATTTTAATCAGCAAATTCACATTAACAACTTTAAAAGAAAGAGGGTATCTATGTCCTTACAACTAAATAGGAGATTCAGCTTGATAGGGACTGATTAAACACAACTGACACCCCTGATTTTACCTTCCTTGCTCAGATTTCCAAACAATATTTACAGAGACTTTTTAATCTTAAAAATTGAGAACAATCATATCTCTGTCTGAAACGTCTATCAGCCTTTTAAACAATAAACTACATTTTTTATCCACAATCCTTCTTTGGTCTGTAAACTTCAGAAAATGAACCTCTGAAAGTGCATCGTATTACTACTCTGCCAACACGCATCTGCCCTCCTGACACCCACCTGGAGTGGGAGGGCTGCAGCAACCCATGACTTGTTTTGAGAGTTCTCAAATGGTAGCAGAAATATTTCCAGTGCTGGTTAGAATTTTGTCACAACAGTGGTCTTAAGTACCTGAAGGAGGCTTAATTTTAAATAAGCTGGAGATACAGAGAGGCCTTTTCCTGCTTTAGATGGAAGCAAGAAGAGTGCATTTATGAGGAAGCACAGCAAAACAGAGCTCATTAATGTGAAATATAATTTGGATGGATTACTATTAACTAAAAAGCTTACAGGTATCATGTTTTTCATATGTATATATAAGGATAACAGAGAGAATAAAAACTGAGGAAATCTATAACTGGTCAGCCACTGCAAAACTGGTATGGATAATTACTTAGGAAATACAGTTTCTTCTAAAACCTGCTGGAAATACTTTGCAACACATACCATTTACAGACAAGATTAAATGCAAACATTTTTCATAGAAAAGGCCTTCCCTATTTTAACATCCCTAAGAACGAAGTTCAAATTTCTACATACCAACCCAAGGGAAAGAAACCCCCCAAACCCCTGGACTTGCTATGCTGTCTGTTGTCTTTGTTCTGTTACCAGCATTTATCATAGAAATCAACCAAACATCAGCAGTGAGAAGGGCTGGTTAACTCCTATGTCAGCCTTTAAAAGAAGTTAAGGAAATCAGAGCATAGTGACAGACCTTTAGCCAAAGACAGGAGAGCCACAGCATGGCCACACCAAAATGGAATCAGATTGCCGTATTTGGTCAAAGAAGTTTATTTCAGCCTTATATGTACAATAAAGTCTTTTACCTAAGAGTGGCCTCAACACCGATAGCAGAGAAATCCATTTTTGCAGGGGCAAGTACTCCCTTATATTTTTCAGGGGTTACTCAAGAAAAAAAACGCCTTTGCTAGCAGCAGGGCCAGCCAGTGGGGGTACGAGAAAACAGAGTGGCAGATGATGTCAGACACTGTTAATGTCAGTCAGCAGTTGGCATATGACTACTCAGCAGATGAAATGCTGAAGTATAATACGGATCTCCATGAGAAACAGCTGGCCCCGGGGGAAAAAAAAAAAAACAACCAACAAAAAAGCACGCCACCCCCCAAACAAACAGACTGCGGTCTGCATTTCAAGTCCTGTCTTCTGCCACCTTAGTTTCACTACCAGAGGCATCTTAAGTAAAGGTATAAAAGCCACAGAACAAGAACTGAAGCTTTTAGTGCAGCACCATTGGTTGTTAATGAGATCCAGAAAACCCAGCTTCCACACAAAAGAACTATAACCAGAATAACAAAACAAGATGAACCCAAAATATGAAGGAAAATCATCTGGTTGTTAAAAAAATACAATATATTGTCATGTAATGAGTGAATAGCAATTTATACAAGTGGAATTGGAACAGACACGTTTTTCATATGCACTATTCCCATAACGGCCATAAAAGAAACTGCATGCTATAATCTGTTTTTCTGAACAAATACATATTTTCTTTGTTAACAGTAAAAAGAACTTTTGTTTCTTTTTCTTAAAAAAAAAAGCCAAAATAGAATTTTTACATAAGATCAGGCTATTTTGGTCTTGAGATGGGATGCAGTTCTCTAGGATGAGAGCAGAGAGACCAGATTACAATTAATAGCTGCGTTTGGTGCTATAGGGACCACCAAAGTGAGATTTTGTTGTTGCTGCTGCCTGTATGTTTCAGGGCAAGAGACCAGTTCCACTTAGCCTGGATAGAACCACAAAATGGTTAGACACAGTACAAGGATATCAGCCAGCCTGAATATTTTAATTCTGTTAGGCAGGATTTTTAAGCAGATACCTACTCTTAGACAACACATCTCATTGAACGGGATGCATAAACCCAGTAGGTGCCAGTCACCCACAGACCAAGCAGTCTACAAGACAATTCCTCCTACAGTGCTCACAATTCCATTGCCCTCTTCTGGTTTGTTCATACCTCTACATTTCATAAGGAACTATGTCAAAATAAATCGTACAACTGCCTTACATACCTCTTGAGCTCAGTTAACCAAATACATAAACCCCAAGCCTACCCTGCCACGCACCTGTACGTTATGTAGCATGTCTCAACATACTCAATATATGCCTCAGAATTCAAAAGCAGCACATGAAACTATAAGAAATCCAAAATCAATTTTTAAGAGGTTATAAATTACTGAAAAATTATGCTACTAGTATTTAACACCACCGGTACACACATTAAAATTAAGTTCCTCTAAAGCTTTGCATCTGTTTAAATGTCTTTTATGCCACTGAACCCTCAGTGCATAATTATTCAAGCACTACAGTTAAAGAAAAATAATCCTCTAGCTTTGCTACATCTTATGGAAAGCAAGTTACATGGAAGAAGAAAAAAGCCATCTTTGTTCAAATACATATATCTGAGCATATTTGAGCACTGTGCTCAAGAAAAACCCCACATATATAATGTTTATAGTCCCAGCAAAATGCCCAGCTTTATAAAATTTCTCTTTTAAAAGGCAAAATTACCTATCTTTGCCACTAAACACAGATCCACACCTTGACAGCTTTGAATTCCAGCTTCAAATGCAAATGTCCTCAGCCTGGAACATGCACAGGTTTTGCAGGTTATATGAAGTTAGAACAATATATTGCAATTGAAACTAAGATTTGGTTAGAGTCTCTTTCCAGGATTTCAAGAGTAGAGACAAAAGAGCTGGAAGAGAGCAAACAGTTGTCTAGTCCATCCCCTACTCTAAAGCAGGGCCAAGAGCTCCTACACCTCTCCTAGCTTGCACGGGCAGGGCATTAACTGGCTTATTTGCATCACCTGCCTTGAAAAACACATGCAATTATTCTTGTCTTTAATCAGGGAGAAGAAAGGGAAGCATTCACGTAAGACAGAATCTAACATCTACCATGAAATTTCTCATCTGTAAGAAAATCAAATATAAACACGTGTTCTCCACAGTGATTTATAGCTACAAATGTCTTAACCGCATTGGAATAGCAGCAGAGCTACCGGGGAGATAAGTCAGCACCACGTAAATCCATGTGAAAGATGAGAGAGAGAAAAAAAAAATCCCCGCAGGACTCAGTTGTACAATAGAAACTGTCAGCCAAGGTCACTCTTAAGAAAGAGAGCAGCCAAAAAGGAGGTTTTAAATCTCAGTGGGCATTAGCTGAAAGACATACAGTGATGTCCTGCAGTGATTTTAAATAGGACAGTCACAAAGAATTAAAAGTATATGTGTACCCGTCAACTCTATCAAAACACCGAATTTTTGCTCAATGCTCCCTGCACAATTTCTCACATACAGAGATTCCTGAAGTTGTTTTGGAAAAGAAATTACAAACTACAGTTTTACAGCAATCATAGATAAACACTACATAAATATCTCGGCCTCGGAAACGACATTGCTCCAATCTACTGAAGACATCTGAGAAAGATCAGAAACGTTTAACACCACTGGAAGAAAAATAAAGGAGTGAGCTAAACCCACTGCATTGGAGCTGACAGACCGAGGAGATGGTTGCAGAGGGCAATCATCACCATTGGATTGCAGCAACTCGTTGGCAAATCAGCACAGCACCCAGCCCGTGGGAAGGCGCTTTCTGGACATGCGTCTGTATAAAAACCTGACACATACCGGACTCATCAATCCCAAAAATTAATAAGAAAGAATAAAAAGCTGGGGGGAGAAATTTGAAAAGCAAACTGTTCTTTACATTCAGCCTTAGGGAAAGCATTCATTTTAGCAAGCAGTTTTGAAAGGGAAAAACCAAAATTACTCATCCCTCAAAAAGGTATATGGTACAGACACTACTCTTTTTCTGCTTCACAGCAGCAACATTTGGAAAACTACTTAACCTTTCTATTTTTATCTGGGTGCATTCAAATTACCAATAATGTACAACATGCTGTAACAAAACCACTGATGTAGGGTATAATTTTCCCTCAAGCACATTAACCTAGCTGGTGGCTCAGAAAAATAAGCTGATAAAACAGCAGCAGACATCAATTGATGGATAAAAAGTGATCACAGCTATGTAGAATGTTGCTGCCCAACCTTAAAATCATAAAATTAGACACAAAATATAAGCAGTAGGACAGGACAACCATGTATTACCTATGGGGTTGTCCTAAAAATCCTCTGACAAACATGTTTTTAAATAGACCAATCAGATTATCACCTCATAATTTAGCTATTAACACACAGATTTATTTTAAAGCCATCATCATGCCCGGTACTTTTATGAAATATCGTCTTCCTTGTCAAGTTCACCCGAGATCTCATCCTAACCATGATGAGCTTTTAATTTTCTGTACTATTAATAGCAACTTAAAAATAAAATGTTCTCTTTTGAAACTATAAAGCTGTAACTTTCTTTCAGAGCTGCAAGGGGGAAGAGAGATTAATCTTCCCACTCCGCATCTCTTAAATTGCATTAGCTATCGGCATATGAAAGAAAATCAAGAGAACAAGTAAGAAATGGGCATTTTCTCTAAGATTACCTTAACTAAGGTCTATACAAGGATCTATCTTAGCTACAAAGCACTAATAATGAGTTATCAAAATACAGGAAATAAAGTATTGCCATGTAGCTCCTGAATCATTCTCAGCAGCTCTCTTGCCAGTCATCAATAGCTAATAGATTAACTGGTGACATAATTAGCTGCAGGATATGTAGACTCCTACCCAGCAAGGCCCTTCAGCAGATACTCAAATTTCAGCACAACGGGGATCTGCATTAATTCCCCAGCAAATGAGGGAAGATAGACAGTTAGAGATGAGTATCATGGCACTCCGTGGCCAACTGACACATGGAGCAGATAGTTCCCGCTGCTCTTCTTCTGGTACCTCCTTCAAGACACGACAGAAGGAGAAGGTGCAGACAGGACGGCTCAGAGGCTCTCTCTGGGGTCTAGCATGGATACTGCTGCGGCACCCGCACATCTCTCTGAGCCACCTTGCTTCCCAGTCTGCAAGCTGCCTAGTTTTGGTACGCAAACCGGTATACAGCCTAGGCACTGGGATGCCGTGAGATGTATTTTTCCTAACGGTCGAAATGCCTGTGACCTTTCTTTTAGGATATGGGCCTCGCCACAGCTATTCAAGCCTATCTTTATCTACAGATTGGAACACTGAAATGTGTTTTAATGAGGGATAAACTGAGACCATCTGGATGTCTCAGCTGCTACAGAGCATGATTGTTTGCTGATTTTAACCATGTCTCTTACAGAGAACATAGACCTGTGTTGCACAAAGTGCTCCAGCTCAGCTTGATTTCTCCTTGTAATCAAATGTGTTGATCCAAAATCTATTTCCAGCAAATTACTTGTCTGTTTTGGGAACAACTCCCTCCTCATCTCTTAACCATGGTGATGGGGATAAGCAGAGACAATTGAGTCGAAAAGGTAATTTTTTAAGAGGCTGAGAGTGAGCATTCTCAGTGACATCTTCCATTTTGGAATACGACCACCATTTATTCACTAACTACATAACAGGTGCCAGCTTTCTGAATGTTCTATTAAGACCTGAATTTTTTTTTTCTTAAGGCACATTTGGAGTAAAAAAATTCAGTAATTAATTTGTCACTTCTGTATAGTGTTGGCTTTAGGTCAATTTGCATTTCTTTACGTGCATTTTTCAATTGTAAATGTATACTGAGTACTGGATAACTATATTGTTATTCAAGTTAAATGCAGCATTTGCGGACCGAGTAATATATCGTGCAAAATAAACGAGTCTATTTGGGGAGGCAGAGTAACAAAACTACTCTTTTGCTACTTTAACTTCCCATATATCCATACGGCATGGTAATAAAAGTGGCAGCACAGCAGAAGCGGAGCAGCAAAAGCCTCTTCCCACAGCTCCATGGAGCACTGCCTTTTTCAATATTACCTAGCTGTTAGATAAGCATCTTAGTTTTACGTTGCTCAATCAAACCGCACCAGTTGTCTGCAATTACCCAGCAATTTCAGCTTAGCATAAATCTATGATGCTACCAAAGGGGGGCTTTCCATGCTGCCTGCTGCTCCTTTCTGCCAGCAATGCTAATAAGGGGCCAGCAGTGGGGTGAAAATATCAAACTGCACTTTGATTTGCCAGCCAAGGTCTGCACCTGATCATACAGACTGGAACGTTATGATTTTAGTCTCTCAAGTTGAAGCTGTTCTGCTTTGCAGCAAAAAAAAAAAAAACCAAAACCACCATATAATGAATGGTCAGCAAAAGAAAATGTGAAAATAGTTCTATAGATTAATAATTGGAATACTCTCCAGACAGCTGAGAGATGTCTGCTCAATTCCCAAACTAAATAACCTGAACAGGGGACTGAACCCAAACCTGTGTTCCCACAGACTCTTCCACATCAGAAGTCTACAGGCACTAACACTTTGTGAAACACTCCACATTTTAAAATCTTTAGCACACTGCACCACTACATTTCAGAAGTCCAAAACTGGATTTGGAGGTGGGGGGAGTGGGTGGGTGTGGGTTAGGACTTCCACCAAAACTCAGACAACATGCACCATCAGCAATTTCAGATTGAAACATTCTGTTCAAATTAGTTTAAGTGCTATTAATTATGCATTCACCAGAAATGACACCTTTAACTTCTGATTCCAAGCAGATTTGAAAATTAGGAGAGCAAACCCAACAACTGTTCTTCAAGCAGAACTACTCTGGGGATGCTGAGGTTTAGCATATTTTTAGCGTATTTTTTTTTCACTCTTCTTCCATTAAAAGTATCTGAAAGAAAATGGTACTCAGTTGATTATATCTCCCAAAAAGTGATTCAACTCAGAGTGTTCTGGCTTTTGACTACAAAGTGATTATTTGAAAATGAAATCAAGTCTTGTGCTCGTTCCCTATCAGAGTATCAATAAATGCCTAAAAAGAATTTTTGGAAGAAGTATACAGAGACACTTTGAAGAAATAACCCCCAAAATGCCAAGATAGATTGGTTATTCCCATTTTTTAAGCTACATCTAGTACCACAGTCATTGCTGTAATGATTTGTTGGGCTATTGATTCTATCAGGGATAACACTACTACAGGAAAAACAGTGGGTGACTACAATATTTTGATTCCCACTTCTAAACCAAAATGGCTTTTTGACTTCAAGTCACTATTACACTTTTGGAACTCACCCATCACAAATGATCATCACAGACTTATTAGAAAGCCACATTGCTTAATCTGACACCAGGACCACAAGTATTTGACGAGTAAAGGACTCAAAAAGTAAAAACGCATCATTATAGATGTGGATATATCTACAAATGAACCAAGAAATTCAAAACTCTCCCTCTACAGGTAGAATTGGTAATGAGGACTTACCTGTAATTTGTCACAAGGTCGGCAAAGATTCATGCAGGTGTTGAACACATCTAAACGAGCTAAAACAAGGAATATTCTTAATTGTATCCGTAGCACGTTGGGTACAAGGCGTACCAACTTAACACCAGTCTTGAACGCTGGGATTTCCATGATTAATCTTAGTGCAATGTTTAACCCAGACCCCCTGCATTGACTTAATACCTGAAACCTGCAAGTAAACAAAAAATGTAATCCAGTTGTTTTCATGGTTTTCAGACACATCAACTCCTTATATTTCCAAGAGAAGCAAATTCACACCTCCTGACAACAGATTCCTTTTTCTTAGTCATGTTTTATGGACCCATCTGAAACAACTCACACATCAGAGACTTGAAGTTATTATACTCCTAATCATCTTAAACAAGCTCAGAATCTGTTTTTTAAATCAAAAGTTTTACTGGGACAGTACTCCCTGCCACAACCTCCAGAATAATGGAAGGAAATTGTCAATTTGCCAATAACATCTTTGGATGTTTGAATACAATCCCTGAAAACAAAAATACAAACTTATCACAGAAAATTAAGCAACACTAATCAAAACGTGACCCATATCTAGGATTTGTTACTGCCATTTCAGTAACAGCAACTCAAGGGACCTTCAAGAAATCACAGATAGTAAAAATGTGCATCTATCATCTAAATTTATTTAACCATTTTTTCCAAAGCTACAGCTCCCCAGTGTCTTCCTGTGACTTCCAAAAGCACGTACACCTCATTTTAACAGACTGAAAAACATTCCTGTAGCACTCTGTACTCGTGCTCTCCGTTTACATCCCAGTCCAAAGGCAACGACACAAGGAAATCTGTGTGGATGCTCCTGTTTATCTGTTCCTCTGTTTGACCTGATCTGCCGCTTGCAAGCACACAGGAACAGCAGCTTATTTGCCGAATCTGTTTACCCCACTGTCACTCAAGATGCAGTACGATGCTTAAATAGGCAACAGTCAGATTAATATAATTGAGGATGCAGTTCCGAGCAGACAGGAAGTCATGCCGGAATTGCAAAGCGCTTATTCTCTTTATGATTAAAACCTCCCCAGGGTTGTATTAGTATGAAGACGCACCCGAATCAGAGACGCACAGAAGCCAGAGGACCGAAAAACACGAGCTTTTCCTTTTCAGAACAGCTCACCAGTTTGAAAGGAAGGAACATGAATCACACAAAGATAAGTTGCCATTTTAATTGCATAAGAAACACTGGTGGATTTGTCATTCCCTTTGACAGGCTTTTTTCCCAGAGTCACATTATAAGCAGCGCTGTATTTCTATTGCATAACATATTGCATACAGCAGAATGAAATCCAGCACACGGATACAGAAAACCTCTTGACCAGCCTGTTTTCCTGTACTCCGGTGATCCACGCCTCTCTGCTATTCCCAGACAGATTAGGAAGACTGTCCAAACACAAGAAAAGCAAATAAGGAGTAAATCCCTGACTGAAAAAGAGCTAAAGTCCTCAGCACCACAGGACTGACCAGCAAAACATGGATTCCTTTGTACTGGCATCACTGTATAGGGAAAAACAGATATGCCGATTACAGGTGGCATCCTCCTGTAAAGATGTGAACGGTGCTATCACAGATGGCATGGTAAAAAGCAGAGTAGTGATGCCGTTGTATCCATTTTCTGAAATGGTTCAGTCTTTTCACTTAAGCTGTTTAGTATCTCAGCAGTAGAAATCGGAAAGCATTTCATTTTTAAACGCTTGTTCTCATTCAGGAGTTGTCAAGAGAGCCTGAAGAGCAGGAACACGAACAGTAAAACTTTAGTTGTGGGAAAGGGCTGATCAAAATATACCAGTACATGCAGTGTTTCACAGGTCTAACAACATCTGAAAGCGAAGTGTCCAGGGCCAGAAATGTCGTGCTGCAGCTCGAACTGCAAGACAGCTGATAGCACGAACTTGCTGTTAAAACTCGGTACAATGATTTAAGAAACATTTGCCCTAGAAACAAGCCCTCCAACTCATACTAAAGCACATAGCAGTCACCAGTGGAATAACACACAGAAACTATTTCTGTATCTGTGCAGAGTTGATCTTTGCCTTTTCTCTAGCCTAGATTTTTATTTCCCTTAAGTGATCGGTGTTGGCCTAATTCTACTCCCATTTACATCAGCTGAAGCTTCACCACCATCTTCGAAGAAAATGGAGTTAACCCAATATAATTCCTTTTGATAAATGTTGCTTTAAGAGAGAAGGACCTCTGCTACTCCATCAGAGGGTAAGATCATGTATTTTTACAACAGGCTCCACAGCCAGGTGACATTGCTATGCCCTACATTCACATTTTGGTTTTGAGCAACACTGCAGTTTTGAAGCAACTCCTACAGCCATCCCTTTTTACTGCATGTTAGTTCACTTTGCAGAACAGCTTTGGTGCTCATGAACTACATTTCTTTTGGAGGAAACAAAGCAGAAGCCCCACTGCAGGTTCACACCGAAAGCGTTCAGCACACACAGATCTGAAACAATCACAGGTCTCTGGAAAGCTTCCAGTCACGTGTAGCGAGCACCTTCAGTCCAAAGGCTCAGACTAAATCTAGTCCAACATAAAACCTGCACAGACATAGGGGCCTCAGCGCTGATTGCTTTGCGCTATCGATCTGCTTCTAATGCACCAAATGACTTGCGGACACATTTCAAACTCTAGTTCTTCTTATCTCTATAATCTTTTTATTTCCCACACCATCCTGAATAATTCACTCAGTATTACTGATGTTCACAACCTTCTGGGTCTTATCCCCATATTCTTATTTAAATTACATAGCCTCAGACCTATGCCTCCCTCTCACAGGGAATTTACTCTAATCGTTTAAAATTCTCTCTCAGAAAGAACCTTCCAAGACACCTTTAGGCAAGAGATCATTTGTTCAGCAGTGCATTAACCAGCATCTTTGCATCACGAAAGCTTGCATTTGTAACCGGATGTTCGGTTACATCTTAGTGTATGCATTAGACCTAAGTACTACAGCCAAACCTGGGTACCTGCAAATCCACGATCAGAATAAAATACTGAAAAGGAACTCTACAAAACTAGCCCTTCAAATACGGGTCAAAATTTCAAAATCAAATTATTTTCCAGCAGGAACAGCAGTATTTTAGGCTTTTCAGCATTTAAGGAAGGACTGTTACATAAGGTACATTTGCAAACACTGCGATGGTAATGAAAGGAGTTTGTACGTATTAAGACGTATTAAAAAAAGAGAAAGAGTAACCCCAGTATAGCACATCACAGACACTTAACAGGAAAATAAGTCAGCAATTGCTGTTGATGCAGTTCAAATATTTCAGGCTTTACCCAGCTAAAACTCCCTTTAACAATTATACTGTAAAAGTCTTGGAAACCTCCTGTCTGAAGGAGTATCTCGCTCTGCCAGCAAGCTGCCGCTGTAAACAATGCTAATAACCATCCCGTGCTCTGGATCCACTCTGACCTAGGCTGGCTGATCTCTGCCTCTGCACTCTCTTCGATCCTTCCCAGTAAGGTCCCCAAAGGACGAAATGAGACACCTGTAAGGCCACAGATTTATAGTGAGACATCCCCTAGCAATTTTCCTTTTACCAAAGAAGTAGTAGTTACCTACTTTTTCACCTCTGTAACCTTAACAAGCCCACCCTGCATTTTAGAAGAGCCATCAACTGAGTACCAGTTTTATGATATGTGCTTTTCCACAGTTCCCCCTCAGATAGAGTCCATTATCAAGATGATTATCAGACGTATTATTTACTATTTTATGGTGGATCCCTCACCATCCCACCACAGCATAATTCACCTAATGGAAGGTGACACTGCTAGGAAGAGTGCTTTAACAACAGACAGATTAATTAAGAAGCGCTGTAATAACACTGCAGAGACAAGTGTCAAAACATGGACTCATGCAGTCAAGATTCAGTCAACATTTTTTCTTTATTACTCTAACTTTAATTTCATACAGTAAATGGAAAACTCATCTATAAATTTGGGGTAGGTCACTTATCACTGTTGCAGGGAACTCCGTAATAATCTCTAAGTCAAAGAACTTGGGGACTACAGCTTTAATGTTTTTCATTTCCCGGCACAGGACAAGACTGTGCTGCTTTCACTCTTCCTCTCCTGTTTCTGCACCTGCCTCTCTTACCTGTAGGAATTCCACTCACCGCAGTCGATTCAAGAGAACAACAGAAAATCACAAATCCATCATGTAACAATACAAACATCAAAAAGATTTGGCCACACTGGCAACATAACCTCCTCTAACAACCATTAAGCATGACCTGCCATTTGAAATCAGTGTCCCAAGACTGCCAGAGGACCCATTGACTCTACACCACAACATTCGTAGAGGTTCCATCAGGCTGAGAGTATTATGTGACTCACAAAAACACACGCTCAGACTTCTATGCATTTTTAATTTGAAAATTAACTTCAAATCAAACTCTTCTCTCTCTCTTTTTTTTTAAACAATTACCATAAATTTTTAACAATAGATTTTTAAGAATTTACCATAGGAGAAAGATCTTTGAAGGTCACCTACTCCAACTCACTGCCAGCTTCAAATATGGAATAGTTTGCCCAGCGTCATGCCCAGCTGAGCTCTGAATATCCCCAAGGATGGAGACTCCCACTCCTGTCTGCACCACTATTCCCGTGATGGTATGTACCAGAATTCCCTTACTGCAACCTCTATCTATGACCCCATATCTTGTTGCTGTGTACCACAGAGATGAGCCTGGCTCTGCCTTCTTTTGTAACCCTCCACTGAGTAACCAAAGAAAGCAATAAAACTATACCCACCTAAGCCATCTCTTCCCCAGACTGAACAACACCAGCTCACTCAGCCTCTGTGGGCATGCTGTGTGCTCCCAACCTTGGTGGCCCTTCACTGGACTTCCTTCTGTTGTCACTATCTGTCCTTTACTGGGGAGACTGGTACTGGTCACAGCACTCCAGGTGGAATTTCGCAAGTTTTAAACAGAGAGAGGAAGTTAAAAAGAGCAGAGTTGACAGTTATTAAAAGTTTTGGCTCCAGATTTTGGCTCAAGCAGCACATAGTATTCAGTTCTACCTGCCACACCAAACTGCTTTCATTGCTTATACAATGCCATCATTCATAGAATGCCGCTGAGAGTAAATTAAGAGTTTGGATACGATTTGCCAAAGTCACTTGGAATAGAACTTCATTTTCAGAATCAAGGATGAATTTTCGTAATTAGCACTGGGAAAAAAAAAAAAAAACACATCCATTTGACCAGAAAACTAAACCTAGAGTGCATTTTCAGAAATACGTTCAAATCTCAAGGTTAAATGTTGGAAATAAAGAATAACTACATTTCTTACCTATAGGATTAGCCACATGAGCTATTTTTTTTAAAAAACTGCTTTCCTTCAGTCCACAAAATACTGGAATTAAGGACTTAACTCCCATCAGTGAAGGAATATGATACACTTACAAATCTGAAGGACAGGCCTGAATATGCACTGAGAGGTGGGAAGGAATCATGTAAAGTGGTGGGAAAATAAGGGACAAAAATCAATTAGTGCTTCAGTGGAGCCACAATATTAACAAAGAGAGAGCTTGTGCATGAAGTCAGTCTCTCTCATGTTTAACCAAAATAAAGTCAGCACACAGCTAGAAAAAGCAACACGGAGGCTGATGGCAACACAGATTACAAGCGGTAGCATCTCTTCACACAGGAAAGGATGTTAATTTAGCTCCGCAATGTCTTACAGCATTGGCTCATCCTCAGCAGTTGGGATGCAGCTCTGTAGCACCCTTGGAGATGCAGCCTGTGGAACAGGGAAGATGGAGACTCAGTCAGCAGCACCATCTGAGGCACTGCTGTCATACCACGTGTGAAGGAAGATAGATAAGCAGAAAAACGGAAGAATAAGGGAGCCATGAAAGTGTCTAAAGAGAGCAGGAGAAGTCCTTAAACCTTTTCCAAATAACTGTGCCCCAACAGAGAGGACAGGAAAGACTAGGAAGATAGGAAGACTGCAGATCTTCACCATGGAGTTCAGATGAAAGAAAACCTACTGATACTGCATTGTAGCATGACTTTCCCATGCCATCTTCTGTTACAAACACCCTCACTTCTGCTCCTCGGATACCTACATACTGCCAAAACTTGCCAGGCACAGAATAGTTTGGCCGAGTTGTCAAAATATGAGCATCATTTACAGCTTGCCAAGACAGTTTTAAAAAGCAGAACCAGCAAATATGAAAAAGACCTTTGCTGTAGAGAATGCAGCTGCCTGGGTGAATGTGATGGTTGAAGAACACTTACAGCGTTTTTAAATTTACAACTTGCTAACCAAATATGTACGTACATTCAGATGAAATGATGGGGCAGCAAAGGTCAGAGCAATCGTCTTTTAAAGGGAAACCCCATTAAATCTGGATTTGGGCAACTTAAAGAAGCCTGAAGACAGTTTCAGCAATAGCGAATGAAAAGCTTTCTAAGGAATTCTGAAACAAATTTTCTGCTATGATGCATATGGATTTTGCAACACTTACAAAACCCATTAGCAGCAATGAGAACTGTAGGACTTAATCAACACGATGCATTATCATTGAAATGGTCCCTATTTAATTAATAAAGAAAATGCAAACACACTTTTCCGTTGATTTTTGCAGTATTAAATAGCTTACAAATTGTTCCTCAGATGCTTTTACTGGTGCACTTGGCTCTTACACTTAAGCAAAATCATTCCCTCACCTCAGCTGAAACCTCCGCCCTTAATTATCAGCAACTGCTAAGAACTGACAATTCCCTTGACACTAACAGTATACCTTCCCCACAAAAGACTACCACAATTCTTCAGGAGTTTCAGATCTCCTCTTAAACTAGGCAATTACAGCTTGCTCATGCTCTATTTTGTGGTTCCAGCAGTTTTCTTAACCTTGAGAAAATTTTGCATCATTATTCTAATTACAAGTAGTGGGAGTACATGAAATCTTTCCAACAAAGAAAAGAAACTGAGATGGCAGATGCACGAAATTTTATACTGCAAAATGACAGGAAGGGAAGTAATGAAATACTAAAACTGTCACTTACCCAGGTAAGAGTCAGCTGTTGTAAATAAAAAGCTACATTCTTTTAAAGTCATTCAGGTGTTGATAAATTGACACCAAGTATTTACACTGCTACAAAATCAAGCTACAGTAACTCTAATTGTTTATTTAAAAGAAAAAAAGTTGTTGCTATAACAGAAACAGCACATGTGGGTCCCTGATAGGTTTTAAAACCCCAAACCCAACAAAGGGAAGTTTTCCTGTGTGTCCTGACACACCATCATACATGAAAAATGCATGCAGTTTCCTATTTAGTTTACACATTAGATTACACGGCCAAAGGTGGACTGCGGTTTTAAATACCCTACTAAGTCACTGTCCCTTCCAAGAGAGTTACCTATGCAGACAGCTGCAGAACCCACTCTGCAGGTTTCCTGGGTGCCATAAAGTCTACAGAACAACCACTATCCAAAATTGAGAAGAGTGAAGAATTTTAACATTTTAAGTTTCCTGTTTAAGTCCTCAAATTTATTAAGGTCTCTCTGTTCTAGGAAAACCAGGAAGTTTTTATTCAAATAACATCTGTAATTACACTAGACTTTCTCAAGTATGGGAAACTTCAGGAAAATCCACCCAGGACTTACACGCGTACCTACTTTAGATGGGCAAAACTGCGGTATCACAGTGGTCTCTTCCATGGAGGAAACCTCTGGATATATATGCCAGAGATGGCTTAGCACGTATTTAAAATACAGAGTAAATTCAGGTTTCAATCTCTCCTCCAGAAGGCACAGATTTCTCCATGGTGTACTTGGGTAACCTCTTATATAATTCCAAGACTTCTTTATTTTAAAATACACATAAAACATCCTGAGTTTGAGTACAGATATAACAAAGTAGTCAAACAAATCTTAATGCTTCTTAAACCCTCTTTTTTCTTTTGACAACTGTCTGAGAACAGAAAGTGCAGTGCACTGTTCCTCCTTTAAATTTAGCTTCAACCTCTGTAGAAATTCCTTCCAATGCTCCAATATTTGCTGCCCGGGCTTTCCATTCAAGTGGAAAGGGACAATGAACCCAATTCGGCTGACCCATTCTCGTGACTAGTTTTTAGCTTTGCAGCTACAGGGAAGTTACAGAAAGAAAAAACTGAACACATGTCTACATGGAAAACACAATTAATTCCCTTTACATCTAAGACCGGGAAGATTTTTTATATCGGTACTTGTGTTCATCCCCAGAAATGGGATAGCTGACTGCTGTGGCAACTCTGTATTTCACATCTTTTTCTCATAAGATGAGAGGCATCCAGTGCTGGTACTACCCCAGACAGACGTGGTACCCTCAAAGTCCACGTGAGGCTCTGGAGTTGCTCAGGTTTCTGAAATTAGAACATTGCCCCATTTTCAGCAAAGCCTCCAAAATTCCAGGGTTGTCCCTGTTAGCAAGGACACTCCTTGAAAATTAGGACACCTGATAACCTTAAAGAAGGAGGGTAATTAGTCACATCCCCGCAACCTCTTCTCCAGAAGAAACGGTGATAAAAGAAAACTCCGATTAGAATGTCGTTAAATGCATTATTATGCAACACAAGTTACATAACCATGCGTTACCAACTTCGGGTATTTTCAGGCAGAATTCAGTTTCACAGGCTTGCCCACATATGAACGTTTTAAACAGTATGGATTGTCTCCCTCTGAGGGGATGAAAAAAGCTTTGGGCTTGGATGCATTTCTAGCTAAATGATGAATGGCAGATGTCTGCCAATATTTCAGATGTAACTTGAATCCTTAAAAAAAAAAAAGACTCTTTTTGAGAATGCCTTTTCAGCTAATTGATTTCAGAGAAGTTATAAATTTCACATAAGCATTTGCAAATCCAAATATACCACCCTATCCAGACATTCAGTACCATTGGAATTTCAGCTAAAACTGCACTGTGAAACCACTCAAAATCCAATGATAAGCAAAATTCGCCTGCATAAAACACAACAACTTGAAATACATTGCTGTATTTTATCAAAGATAATTCTATAATCTATTTTCCTCTATCCCTACTTCCAATAAGAAGCAGGAAGAGTGATGCATTCCATGTTCTACTACAATGTTTAATTTTACTCATTTAACAGGTTTACTTAGTTATTCCAACCTCCAAAATAAATATTTAAACATTGTGCTTATTGGTGTCTCTCCTCAAGTTAAAGAAAAATAAAATTTACAGCTATCATATGGTCCAAAAGTAAGAAAAGACTGAAGCAACAGTGTATGTGAAATTCTGAAATGTGAACATCTGGTCCTGAATGCATTTTTAAAAGATTTTAAATAAAATAGATGTAAATTTTCAATACAGAAAACTATGCAAAGTACAAGCATTATTACATAAAGTTCATTAGTAGGCTGGTTTTTTTCTTTCCAAATTTTTTTTGTAATATTGAACATTTGCTGTTAACTATGAAATTAATCCCAAAACACTGCATTGGTAACAAGCTATAAGGTATGCTGGGTGAAAAAGCAGTTGATTAGTATTTCAGGTACATCATCACTAGGTAATAAATCCTGCAAAAATAGTACTAGTTTAGTCTTGCTTTTACATATAGGGCTCTACTATAATGAATCGTTTCTATTCTAATACTTCCCAAAATTAAAAACATAGGGGACATTTTCAAAGCAATTATCATTTGCCTTCTGGCTGCACAAACCAATAATGGACATTCTCTCTCCTAAAAGCCCACTTTTATGACTTAAAAGTAACTCGATGCTACTCATACTCCCCGCTTCTGTACCCTCCCTCAGAACACAAAATATTGTTTAGACAGCGTAAAATTACCCTGATGGATAGCAAAGCATAGCGAGAAAGTTACCATTAGAAGCGTTAGTCTCCCGTACCTGAAGTTCTCCGACCACTGGGATTGTATTACTGAACCAAGAGATAAATTATGCAAGCGAGACACAGCTACCCATTACAGCAAGGCGGCACAAATGACCATGATATGCGGTACTTACCTGAGACTAACTTCAGAGCGGTCTGAACGCATGTCGGGAAAGACACACCTTTCCTCTCCCCTTCCCTAGGTGCCTGCACACTGCCTGGAAGAAGGCAGGCAGGAGGAGCACTGCTCTCCTGAAGGCAAACCACACAGCGTGGGGCAACATGAAATACAGAGGAGGGAACAAGAGTGGGTAGTTGCTCTCTTTTATTAACAAATCCTGAAAAATGACATCTCTACAGTTCTCCATTCTAGATGATTTAATCCGTCCCTTGCAGAACTCACTAGTCTGCAACAGAAGATAGCAAAGAAACTTGTCGTTTGCCCTGGCAGTTGCTGTGTTCCTAATTTTTTAATGCACCGTGAATACTCAAGAAAATAGAGCCTGGGCTTTGTGCACACCTCAGGCTATTCAGCCAGAGAGAAGACAGTTCTTCACTCACAAACAAATGTAAGTATGTACAACACTAAGCAAAACACGATCCACTAAAGTTAGAATCACTTAAACCAGAAATAAGGACTTTTTAAAAACCACTATTAGGAAATGCTACTGAAAAGACAGGAAGCTATCAGAGTTCCAACCACTACCTCTGGTTTTTAGTCATGTATTTAAGGGTTTTATATGATATGAAAGACCAGGAGCAAAGAAAGTCTTTACACCAAACCCAGAACACCGTGCAGGTTATGTGTTATGGAAATGTTCTGGAAAATAAGAGGTAGTGGATTAAATGTGATCCAGCAGAAGCTGAAACTGAATCCCAGCTTCCCTCACTCTGAATCTTCAACCACTAAAATATTACCAAAGAGGAGAGGCAACTAAGTCACTGTTCCTGTTTCTCAGAGGTTTGGACACCATGTGTAAGCGTAGCTTTCTATTTTTGCAAAACCTGCCCAAATTGAGCTGCAACCATTTTCTTTCCGTGATGAATACAAATATATTGAACTCCTATTCTCAACTTAAAGCTTGGAGGAAATAAAGGAAAAGAGAAAACGGAAAGCAAGTTCTTAATAGCTTCAATTTTAAAACATCACCAAAAAATCAGTGAGCCAAGTAGTAGTAATCTACAGTTTGAAAAAAACCCATCCACCACTATTTTAATGGGAGAGAGAATACATAAATGGATATATATATACACAGGCACATAAAGGTCACGTTGGTTCTGTGTCTGTTCTGAGCAGTTATCATTTACTCCTCGTTCCTCATTGCATTCGAATGCCCCTGAACCACAAATGGATGCATGCATCTCCGTAAGGCCAGGACAGGTTCAGTTCTACAGAACAATCACATCATTCTGTTTTAACATTAAGACACTAAGCTTGCAAAACCCAGTAATTTCCAACAGATAAACACTCTATCCTGTCAGTAAAAGACAGTATTGTGATTAGAAAAAATTATAAAATATCCAAGCAAAAGAAAGCTTTTAGCGCTGCTCTTTTCAATTATCCTCAAATTATCTCAGTAAAAGCTACTCTATCCAGTGGATGCAAATTGTTTGTAACTGCCACATTATGAAAAAGTGATGCAATTAACCACTGAATCCTTTACATTACAGATCTTTGTGTCTGTAAAGCATAACATTTTCTCCTACAGGCCTAATAAATACTTGCAATTCCATCTAGAGTTACGGTGTGGTATTTAAAAAGCAGCATTGTAGGACTTTTACCTTAGAAGATCAAATTCTAAGAGTTAACAGGTTCTTGAGCAATCAGAATTTAAAGGAGCATTTCACATGTACAGAACCTGCAGAACAGCACGGCTGAGCTAAAGAACAGTTTCAGATTCTTGGGTTTGTGAGTATAAGAGCCTAAAAAAACCCCACAGAAATAAACCCCACCAAATACCCACCCCTCCAAAAAAAAGTACACAACTAAAACCTAGAGATAGCTTCGCCCACCTATTGAAATAAATCATTAAAATCTAGGTGATTGAAACACTTTAAAATGTTACAGAAACAAATTATGGCACTAGACAACCTGTTACAAAAGCACACTCCAGGCATGCAAACGATCCAAGCAAAAATTTTACCTTAACAAGAAAGCAGTATGTGCGATATCCATAAAATATTTCTCCCAAGAAATGGCTCTTAGTAAGATGACTTGTTTCTTAAGTCAAGGCACTGAATATGATAAAGATCTATTTGTCAGGACTCAGCCTAAATATCTATTTAAAAATTAGGAACTTTTATTCATGTGTTATGTCCAAAGAAGAACTTGAGCGAGACATCACTGGAACTGCAATAAATTGCTGGTTTTCATATTTTTTTTAATCCAGATTGTCACACCAAGTCTGCCTTCTGAATGGCAGAACTAAAATAGACAGTAAGGAGAGCTTTTACTGGTGTCCTGCAAGTCTTCTCCACCAATATGACCAAGCACTAAAAATGCAGGTGTACCCTGAAGTATACTCACAATTCTGCCTCACAGCTACTTACACGCCAACCCAATTTCTAAAATTACAACGTATTCTGTTAATCAAGGCAGTTTGCTCAGCAATGCATTTCCACGCATCCGTCGGAAGCTCCAGTCACTCCAGCAGTACACACCCAACCATACAGCTCATTTCAAACTGCTTTTGCTGAAACTCACTCTTTGATTTATCAAGGATTTTCACATACTGTACTATGAGTTTACTTAAGGCAGACAAAAAGTAACCAGCAAATACACCACCCAGCCATTCAAAGCCCAAATGGCACCGTGACCTGCAAAAGCACATAGTGCTCCAAGAGCAGCCAGCCAAACCCACAACTGTGTCCCTACGCGGGAACAATGAGGGCTTGGCGTCAGGGGGGGAAGAACACGTCGGTAGTTGCTCCCACGCAGGCAAAAGATAAACGTCACTTCAAAGCAAACACTGTTGGCCCTCTAACATTTAAAGAAACACTTTTTAACATAATTCCTGTTTTCAAGAACATAAATGTTTCCTAGTAGCCATTCTGAACCTGAGCAGAGGATTCTAAATTTAAGAATTGAAGCGGCTTATCTACCTTACCTGTATGATTCTTCACACCTCGAATAACCCTGAAATTGTTAAATCTACATTTATAGAGAAAAAGTCAATTAGAGTGAGGAGTATTTATTTATTTCTACTGTGAGTAATTAAAGCAAAAAATCTGCACTGGAGAGTGCTTAAAAATTACAGAAACAATGGCAGAAGTCTGGTTCACAGGGTAGGAAATGGATATTCAAGGCCATTCCAAAATACTACTTTAGGAACGTCGCTTTTGCCACTACTCTAAACTTTGCACAAAGCTCAGGGTAACTGAATGTTATATTCACACTATAAATTGTCTTTGTTAGACAGATATATCCACATTACCCTGTACATAAATTTAAGTTACTGGCCTGGATAACTTCGGCAACAGATAGAATAGTGTTTCTTGTACAAGTAGGTCGTAGGAAATCTGTAACAACAGCAGCAGATTTTTTTTTTTTTAAGAGATCAATGAGATACAGTAAGTCTGCACAACATGACAAATCATTTTACCAAAGCATATATACAAGATTAAAGGAGAGAGTATAATTTCAAGGAATGAATAAGTAAAAACTGAGACGATGGGAAGCTGGGGTGGGAGGTCCTATTGCTTGGAGGAAGGACACAAACACAACTAGTTTCTCAAGCCATAAAATGCTTTTGACTTTTGAATTGGATTTGTCTCCATGGGAAATCAGAAGGGCATTTTCAGCAACATTTTAAAAATCTACTATCTCATTCAAAATGTATGCAGGAGAAATAAGAACAAAATGAATCACAAAACTGGAAAGCAATGAATTTGGCAAAGAGTCACAGAAAGTGGAGGCCATCCTTACCTGTATTTCTGAAAATTTAGAAATAAGGTTTCAAATTTAAAAATGAGAGCTCATTTAAATGAACATTTAAAAGAAACCAGGATTTTTAAACAAAAAGTGTCTACCAAAAGCCTGAAATAAAACCAGTGGTTTTAACTGAATCAATATGATTGTATCTGTTACAGTTTCAGGGGTGACCTTTATATCAGCTCTTCCATTTCTCATCTTCTGAACAATTTTGCTTACACCAACTCTCCGCAAATAAAGTTGAAAAAGGTGTAGGAGCTGAATGAATTATGAGAAAAGCTACTAGGTAGGGACATAAGGCTAGTGGTCTTACGAAAAATCACCTCCCAGCTCTGTCTTTAACAAATGAGCGTCCACTGTTCCTCACTATTTCACAGACATCTCTCTACACAATGTGCTACAAAATCTGCACACGCAAAGGAAATTCAACCTTATCTTCAGAAAGGTAAAAACAAACTCAACTCCACAGATTTTTTTGTGCCACTGCAGCAGTATCTAAGACATACCACCGCAGCACATTTTTTAGACATATAGATAGCAACTGAGCAGTAATATTTTATGAAGGTGTCAAATTACTGCCCCCAAAGGTAACTGATAAGTGCAAGACAGCCATCACGTCTCCAGATTTCAAAGACCATTGAGGAAACCTGTCACGCAACATCTAGTACCATTTTAATACCAACTGATGTACAAACACAGATGTTAAAACTCCTCCATCTTTACGCAGGTTGAGCATAGTTCACATGGTGCCTGATGCCCCCAAGTCAGTGCTGTGAGGAGGGATTCACCACACTACGCAGCCTCCTGCAGCAGCAGCAGCAGCCGCCTCTTGGCTGTAGTTTGACACCATGCAGGAAGCCAGGTAGCAGGATTCTCCCCTTCCCTCTGTGCCGGTTAGGAACTGAGCCAACATATATTACAGGACAACAGGGCATGGGGAGAATTTTTTTTTTTGCCATAAACTTAGGTGCATAAGGAAGAGAAACCAGACTTCTCGGTTCATTGATTTCTCAGGATGCATCAATTTGAGCCCTTTAAGGGGCAGGCCCCAAAATTTGACTCAACAATACCTTTGTTATATTGTATTAATCACTCGCTGTTGGCAATTTTCAAGTCAAAATAATATAAAGGAATAAAATGGGAACAAACTGAATCTCTTGCACAGTCTCTATAACCTACACACATTAATCTATAAGACTGTGCAAAGTCCATAACACAGTTTGGTTAGTATCAAATTGTTATTTGACACTTGTTATTCTAAATTTACCCAAATGCATCTGTCACGACAAACCTTCCTGCAATATAAGAACAGATTTTCTGCTTGGGAAGAAAGTTTTAAAAGTAAATGTTTTCTAACTTTTTAAGGCTCTGTAAAAGATTTTTTTTTTTTTTGAGAAGAACCACATAGTCTTTAAGTAATTCATCTGCTTTTCAAGCAGGTAAAATAGCAGAAGCCTAAGCTGCAAAACCCCTTTCAACCTCAGTGAAATGATCCTTTAATTACATGCTATGTTACACCACCTAAAGCAAGAGACCAGGATTTAAATATCTCATTGGTGTACTTCTGTGCTCAGACTGTTCCCACAGTCTGAACTCACTCCCCATCACAGTTCTGCCATAATTACAACAATGGAAATACACAAACTATAATAAGAATGTTCTAAATGTTTGACCAAAACACAAACACAGCTTTAAAAATGTAGACTACTTTAAAAAAAGGACTAACTAAATTCCAGCTAAACCTCCTCCAGCTAAACCTTGTAGCAGGTAGGAAGTTCCTGTAATTTACACATTCAAACTGTTGGACTTGGGCGCCAACTACAGAATCAGTGCCACTGTACATAAATACTTTATATACTTGCATGACAGAAAACTCAGCGTGAGAATTTTCACCATCCAAACATCTAGGTTGAACACACAAGAATCAAAGATGCACAAACAAGAATCAAAGACGCACGAGGCCCCGACAGAAATCCTCCTGGCCCAGCACAAGGCTCAGCTCACCCAGCCCAGATGGACAAGAATAGCCGGAGCTGTGCAAGCTGATGAAAGCTTTCAGATTCCTCTCAGAGCTTTTAGCAGTGGAGGAAGACGCGCCGCTTACAAAGCCGATAAGCCCTATAATGCAAACTTGCAAACAAACGCCTCCTAAGAAATGTAAACAGTAGCTACTCCCCGGACAGTTCTGTGGTCTGTTCAGCTAAATGAACACCGAGAAGGAAGTCTGCGCTGTTTGACTCCCACTTTGGTTTTGGTATGAAGCGCCAGCTGCATTAGAAGAACGGAATCCTCAAGGCTGCTCACCCTGTAGCAAGCGCAGTACAACGGCTTCTTCTAACACACCAGTTAAGCTTTCACCAGTCTGCACATGGAACTGCTGGGACACTTTGCACTTGAGTTGCCAGGTCAGACATAACCAAGACTCTGTGTCCCTGCTGTGGTCCTTTATATTTCACAGATTCAGTGCTTAATAAATCATTGTATTTCCTTGAAATTCAGGCACATCACTAAAATCATTGCACAAGTCATCAAAACAGATTTTTTCCTCAGAGCACAAAAGGCCGGAGAAATCACAGACTGCACTCCTTTCACAGGCTGTTTATCAGAATTCATGCAGCAGCCATCCTGGAAGGATAAGGAGAGCTGGAAGAGCTTGCCTAACTACTGTCAGCGCAAAGCTAAGGCTAAATGTAGCCTTCAGGACTTTCCCTTCAGGCTACTAAAACAGAAATATTTTTCAGAAGCTGAAGCACGAAAATGAAGCAAAAGATTATTTGCCATTATTAAAATGGCAACATCTCCCAGGCTGAAGAAGTACATACCAATATAAATTTATGAAGTAATGCCTATGCGTGTTTCATACAGCCAAACAGTCATTCAAGCGTTACTTCATCATGGTAGCACCATGCCACAAATGCCAAGATCTAAGAAAGCTTTCTCCAGAGCAACTTCTAAACCACTTCTTGTTTTACAAGAAGTGACCTGAGAAATAGATAATGGGTTGGGGGAAAATATTATGCCCTAGTGACACATTAATGCAAATTAGTAGGAGGAGAGATATATGCTTCATTCCTCACCAGTGTCTATCATGAATCAAATGATTTGCTCCTGTGGAAGATGGAAGCCACTCAGCAGCCTGAAAATTTAAATGTCATTGGTCCAGGAGGACCTAAACTATATATTCTTCACACAGAATTAAAACATTACCTCTTCTGAGTATGGAACTGTACAAAGAAAAGTCATTCTTCAAATTTCAGACTGACTCTAAAAAAACATATACATGTAAGAACATAAACCATTGAGCACCTGTAAAAATCCCAGCAACCCCTTCTGCTAGTGACTGCGACTCAGTTTAAGAACCAGCAGTGTATGTAATAAGGTTTCAGTAAGTGCACTCTGAACAATGGAGTTAATTTTCACTTCACCAGGTGGCATTCAGAAATGCTCAAAATTATTATTTCTTTGTGGGATTTAAGACTAATATGAACCCAACTATTCTGTATCAATGACTAGAAGTAGTCAGGATGTTAATAAGAATAACGTGGTCTATTTTTCTCCTATTTATCCCCACAAATGAAATCTAATCCATATTTCTATTAGTTGCATGAGCATCTTAGAAAAACTTAGACAGAAAAATGCTGACCAATGTTATTTTAAGATAATTTTTTAAATTTAAAAAAAAAATCAGTCTCCAGGAAAAAGAGAAAAAATTTAATACTTAAAAACATTATAAAAATGCAAGCTAGCAATTCTCAAAAAAAAATCACTTCATATTTTGTACATTATTTCATTTTTTTGTACATTTGTAAAAGTGATTTGTAGAACAGCTTAAAACATCATAAAACTGAAGTGGTACATGTAGCTTATAAGGTACTATGGAAAGTAATACTGAAAAGTAGAAGCTTTACCATTATCAAGAACAGTTGAGCATAAAACATTTGTAAATATCTTTATAAATTATGAGTGGGTGACTTGGATCAGGAAAGCTTCTGCAAGCATCAGTGAACTGTATTACTATTTTTTATATTTAATCTTATGCACAAAAATGGAAAAAAAGAAACAGTGTTGAACAGGAAAATGTATTTCTAAAGATATTCTCATCTTTGAATCACAAGCTCAACCTGAGAAGCAGTTCAAGACAATTCACACAGGGCTGTCCACAGCAGCAAACAGACATAAATTCTCTTACAACGGCCTGCAGGCACCCTCTTCACAATTCTAACATGAGGTGGATCTTTCTTCCCTAAAAGATCATGTTAGCACAGAGAAAAAGATGTATCTGCTGAAAAGATCTAGTGAGAAGAACCGGATTTTTTTCTCCCAACTCTGAACTTGTGCCTACAATGTTTAAAAAAAACAGACCCAAAAGTTTGTCATATTTGGCCCTTCTTATTCTACACTACCAGGAAGAAACTAGACAGCAAAGGTGAAACTGTCACTTCCCACCTTTTTATAAAAAAATCATGGGTTTGACCATCTGGAAGGTCTCGCTGAAAAAAAACATTGGGTGCTTTCTGGGTATCATGTTATATCACACCTACGTTCTTCAGGAAAATAAAACTAAAATTGAAAAAAAATGAGTGTGACAAACTGTCAAAAGAGGAATTAAAGTCACACCATTTGTACCTCCTCTATCACGCATGCATGAAACACAGGAAGTTTGGTTGTAGGTTTCCAATAACTATTAACTACTATTTGTTAAGTTTTGTGATTTTTTATTATACTAAACATTAAGAACGGTAAGGAACACTGCCTTTACAGTCAGCATTATAAACTACATTCTCCTCTGTGTGAATTACATAAAATCCTGAACTTCACAAACTGTTTCTATTGTAAATTTTAAAACAGCGGAGAAGCTCGCTGGCACTGTTGGCAAGAACAGCCTGCAGAGAGTTGAGCCAGAGAGACTGACTTTAAGTGCCTTCGTCCCAGTTTTAAAACTGGCTTCTTTTATACCGGTCTCAGCAAATACTAGAAGCTCAAAATTACAGTAAAATTCTCTCTGTTCCACCGTAACTTCAGAGCCCCTTCTGAACCCATCCCTGAGCTGCTCCCAACAGAAGAGGGAAAACAAGCAGAGGAGGGCGGGCTCCTCTGCATCCTGGCAGGACATCACCGTACAACATCCCACCAAGCAGGCATTAAAGGTCCTAATGTCACCCCTGCCTCCTTCAGATCTTTTGGTTTCACACCTCCTGGAGCAAAGGAGAGGCACAGTGTACATCTGCCCGGACTTCTGTGCTGAGATGGGCAGAGTGCTCTCATAAGAATCTCTCCTTCAATACTGCAGTGCTCAACGTAAGGAAAACCACAAAATAAAGGATGCTGCTACATATGGACGACATTGCTGCAGAACAGAAGATTGACACAAAGCTTGAAACTTTTCTATTTCTAGTTCTAATTAGTTACAGAAGTGGTGCAAGTCCTCCAATGCCTCAGTCAACCAGGAAAGTTGCCCACTTCAGAGAAAAGTGTAGATTCAGTACTCCACACTTCCTCAACTGGGGAGACTGTGAGTTTTCTTGTTTCAGGTTTTTGTAGAATTGGAACAAGATTCTCCTTAAACAATCAAACAGTCATAAAAGTATATCTACTGGCCCATTTTAAATGTTGAAACTTTGAGAGCCAGCTACTTCCAAGCTGCTCACAGTAGTAAAAATGTTCCTATGGACGTTATTATGCCATCTCTCATCTGTATCATGAACAGGTTACAGCATTCTAACCTTTTGGTCACTTGGCTATTGAAATAACATACTAATTCAGATTTTAACACCAATCTATTCCCTCACAAAGGATGACAAATAAGGTCACAATTATTTATTTGACAAATAGGCATCCCAGGAAGTGCTCTTCTCTTGCAGCACTCTTGCACTTCCCTGTGTGTTACAGCTACCTGTTACTGCTGATCCTTAACCTGAGAGCACAGGTTCTCACTTTCTCACCACACTGAACATCCTATTCCAGAATTACTGTCCCTGAACAGCAGCAGCGATCTGCATTTGTTTCAGACTAAAAATGCCCGGTTTGTGCTTAGCTCACAGTTTTTTGGAGAACAGCTCTTTTGATTTAGGTTTATGGTCTACATTAACTTGAATGATTTTGCTTTTACTTTATTTGGTTTAAGTATTTTCATTGTATTTCTCTTTTCTGGTTGATCCTGCCCACCTTCTTGATGAAAACCTGCAAACATCTTGGACACAGTGATCGCACTGCAGAAACATCAAGGTCTTGTATGTCCTTGAAGTACCACAAGCATGATGATTTTTTTTTTCATCTCTTTTAAACACTGTAGATACCAGTCCAGTTCTGCTTCTATATTTGAGTGGTTAGTTGGCTTTTCTCAAACAAAAAAAGTGCAACCCACCACATCCTTACTGCAGAAATGAAAATCATTTTGGATGCTCTGGAAGGAAATGGTGCAAATACGTAACAAGAAAGTGGCACTGGCTTTTAAGAAATAATACTGTTACATAAAAACAGCGAAACGGGAGATCACTGAAACGGCACAAGGATTGTGTGATCTGGTCACCTGCTTTTCACACTGAGCAGATCTTCTCACCATCCTCTTCTGCTATGTCATCTTGCCTGCTAACCTGATGCACATCTTCACACACCAAAGCCTCAGCCGTGAGGAAGCAGGCTTCTAACAGATGGTGGTGGTGTAATCCGTGCTTTCTCTTCAGCTAGTAGCACTTCCAGTGAGTCATGATGAACTGACAGATTTTCAAGAGATTGCATGTCACCTGGGGACATGTCCCCCAGGGTCTGAGGAAGGCAACCTCCCTGGTATTCAGCTGATCCTGGGGCTGACCTCATGGGCATAGGGAGCAGGAGGTGTTGGGAATCAGCTATTTAAAGCTCATTACAATATCAATGTCAAGCTCAAAGGAACTGCCAAGTCCCCTCAATCCTTTATGCCGAAAACATACCTTCCAAACTGAAAGCATTGTTTATCTCAATCTTATTTAAGCAAAGATGACTGTTTTTTCTTCTCCTTAGAGAAATCTCTGGAGTTATTGCTCAGTTAACTTGAAAACTGTTCAACGCTGCACAGCACCTCGTCATTTTACACTATTTCTACACCACTTAATGGTTCCTTTACTTCCCACATCAGAATGAATTACCAATAAAGATTGCTGTAATCTGTTTACTACATCCTGTTCATCCAGTTTAGATTGTACTAAGCATCCGTAACAACTTAAGACATTCTTTATGTAATAGGGCTGGGACAGCAAGACTCACTATGCCTGAGTACCCGCAAGCTTAAAACTGCTCCTCCACAATTCATTTAAGCTTCATTTATATTTTCAATTTAAAAATTGAAGCTTCAATTCTTATATGTAGGGGGCACATATTCTGTGTGTCTGCTATTGAGAGCATAGATCTTTCAGGAAGAAGCATAAAACATATCTTTTGTTTCTGTTTTTGCAACTTTAACATCACACTGAGTTTCATTCTTTCTCTGAAACGACCCCACTAATAAGAAAACAAATGCACAATAATGTATCTTGTTTGTGGCTGGAAAAGCCATTCGGTCATTGTTGTTTATAGTTTAAAGGAAATAGTAGACATAGACATCATAACTTCAAGGAATTGTTCCAGGACTCAAAGAATACGCAAACAGATCTAATATACTTCTCTTTCACACAATATTTTGGTAATTTATAATGTCCACATAGGACATACCGATTGGTACAGTATTAAAAAACCATCATGATGCTATACTCCTCTGCACTGTAACATAGACACTTTAAAAAGTGTTTTGTTGAATTTTTTTCTCCTGTGAATGCTTCCGCACTTCAAGTAAGTGGCATACTCTGGCTCCAGAAAGACTTAACTGTGGTCTTTCAATATATAAAGGCAGCTTATAAGCAAGATGGAGACAGATTTTTTTACCAAGGCCTGTAGTGGCAAGACAAGAGGCACCAGTTTTAAACTGAAAGAGGGTAGGTTTAGGTTGGACATGAGGAAGAAATTTTTTACATTGAGGATGGTGAGACACTGAAACAGGTTGTCAAGAGAAGTTGTGGATTCCCCACTCTTGAGAGTGCTCCAGGTCAGGTTGGATGGGGCTTTGAGCAACCTGGTCTAGCGAAACATGTCCCTGTCCATGGCAGGGAGACTGGACTAGATGATCTTTAAAGATGCCCTCCAACCCAAAGCAGTGTATGATTCTATCTTCTATATGAACTCTGATAAGATCTTCATACTGTTCAGCAAACAACAACAACAGAAAAAAAAGTCAAACAAAATTATAAATTAAATTTGGAAAAATAAAAGTGTGAAGTCATGGCTAAAACAAGACCATTACATTTAGAATCCCAAATAATCTAAACACAAATGTTAAGCCACCTACTCAAATGTGTCATTATGCAGCCATAGGTGCAGAAAAGTAACTCCAATAGGAAGTTTTACTAGCTGCTACTTCTCTGTCAGGAATCCCTCACTTAAGGCATCTTTCGAAATTATTTAAGAGGAGAACAGAAATCACTCAGAGAACACAGTTCTGAAGACTGAAACCTCTGCAAATAAGTCTTTGCAAAAATATTCCACCAAACATCTTGAAAAGACAGATAGTCTGTGTGAGGAAAAGGTCAGTAATTCCAGGTGTAATCATACTGATCTGGCAAATGGTTCTATTTTTGAATAACTTAAAAATATTGTACTATAAACGGCAGCAATTCAACAGCTTTTGATGAGAAGACAAGTCACCATTTCACTATCTATCTTCCTGTTATGTTGACTTCTGCCTGTCAATCAGAACAGTACAGAATTTCAACCCAGCCTGATGGCATCCCAGGAAGACCTTATCCGTTTAGTTCAGTCCCATTCTTTACAGAGTATCTGCATGAGTTTGCTGTATTATTTTTAGTCTCTTTAATAAATCATCAGACAATAGATCCTAAAAAGTTTTAAACTTCTGTTGGTATTAATTCCATTACCACCAGGTAATCTAGGCTGAAATTTGGAAGCAGCAATATCTGACTTAAGGGTAAAACAGAGAAAAGTTGGGAAGGGAAGCCAGCCGACTAGGCAAAAAACATAGTACATCATCTTGTCAGGAGCTGAAACCTTTCAAAGACACACTGCAAAATGGAACCATGAAAAAAAAAAAAAGGGCACAAATGGAACAAGATTACTGAGGAAATCAATAACCAGAAGTAGGACATCCATTTCTCACCCTATGCTGATTTTAGTACAGCTGTTGCACAAAATGAAACATCACAGAGAGCATATTTCCCTTCATTTAGGTTTCTCACACAAATCTGGGAAGTTGTTCAATGACTCCTTCCCATTCTTTCCCACTCGGCTGCCCAAAGCAAAGTATCTGCCTAGTAGGACAACAAAGACCAGAAATAAATCTAGGCCAAAAGCAAACTTCATGAGTCAAAAATCTAAATCTGTAAATGGTGATGAGATATTTTTCAGGACAAGGTGTCTCCAGAGAAATATTTGGTAAACCCTGAAACAAAAGTATGGTAATTTTGATGTGAGCTACACAGCTGCTGTAGGTGGCAGGAACCAGGGGATGAGACATAAGGCAGGTAGGAGGAATCTGTTTCTGCAACACCCAACAGGAATCCCTTTACTCTGTATGTCTGGGGTGCAGGGGGTTAGGGGCATTGGGAATTGAGGTCCTTCAAGCCCATCCATTTTCTGCACCACTTATGTTACTGTCAAATACCCATTTTTGCTTTGAATTACCTGATGATCTGCTTCACAAAGTCCAGAATAAATTTTCTGAAAAGGCTGCAGTAGCCTAGATGACCCAGGGTTTTGTCTTCCTCACAGTGTCATTCAAACTGTTTATTTTCTCTACATAATTGTTCTGTCTGTGGGTGTAATGTACTTGATACAGACAGCGGGGTTCAGAGAAGAGGAAGATGCTAGCACACTGATGATTCCTTTTTCTGCTATCTGGCAGTTAAATGAAGTTGCAGCCTTCCATTTACAGTCAAGGGAGATATTAAGCACACAGAAAATAGCAAGTCTTCATTCCAAGCCAAGCTGCCCATGGTTGACCGTACCCTGTGAGACACCGGAACAGAAGCCACCCACAAATCAACCCAGCAGTACTAGGCTGGTCTAAAAGCAGGATACACATGGCAAGATTTCCCACGACCAGTTTAGTGAGTCAGTCCACTGAAGCCAACACATAGTTACAAGCCAGCCCTTAAAGGCTTGTTTTCAGTGCTATATTGTTCATCTATTCAGCAGAAGGATCTTGAAAGGAAACACCAAACTAGAAAGATGTGTAAAGAGAATTATACACCACGCTTGATGGTACTGCAGATCATTTACCCCTTGAAAAAATTTTCCAGAACTGTCATTGGTAAGAAGCTTAATTATCAACCCCCTTCTTATGGCTTTTCTCTCCCATTGCCAGATGACACACCTTTCACCATGCACCTTTAGAACAGTCACCCAGCCAGAGAACTTATGCCTACATGATTGGTTTTCCAGTTAGACCAACATTGAGAATATAATTTATCATTTCAGACTTGAGAAAAAAATTTGCAACCTTCTAGGTCAGGGTAGGGGGACAAGGGGAAAAGAGAACTACATCTCATTCGTAGTTTATTGCTGGCATATTTGGTATTTTAGATAAAACTGAAATAAGTAAGTTTTCCTGAACTAGTTCTGAGGTGAACTCTCCACAGCTTCATTGGAAAAGAAGAGAGCACTCCAGTGACTAGCACTGACTCAACTCAAAGGCTCCAAAAATGGCAGCTGCACCCTGATTTCATAGCTAACCTATGCTTCACTAACCTTTGCTTCACTACAAGCAAAACCTTTCACCGGCAAGAAAACATAAGATAAGGATTGAATTAAACATTAAGTAATGGTCTTTAAGCACAGAATCATTTCATTTTTCATGCTATTATATCACAAGATCGCTCCTGATGAATAGAATCATGTAAACACAGGTCTAAGCAGGTTTGTAATGTGCTCAAGTATAGCAATTCTTAGTTCCTCCACCTTTTGAGACCAAGCATATTCACTTAAGTGACTTCCAGTTGGATCCCACATGTATATTAAAAAACACACAGAGTAAATTCAGTACAGAACATCAGGTAAAGGCAAATCTTAGAGTCAGTTATTTCTCAGAATGCTTAACGTTAACAACATCAAGCAGACATCTACAGAAGTTCAGGAGCTTTAAGAACTCATTACTCACAGTTGTAATCCATTTTCAAAATCCAATAAATGATATAGGGCAATAAAATGCTTTGGTCATATGCTGCAAAAAATGTTCCATAAATAATTATTTTATTTACTAATACTACAACAAAAGTAATTCTGCAATTAAATTAATTTTGGCCCAGTAAGAACTTGGCCTAGCACAATTTGGGGTATTTCCCAGTTTAACAAGAGAATTATAATACACATGGTACGAATATGTATCTGAAAGCATTATACACACTACAATATATAGTAATGCAAACATTCTATATGCGTAGATCTTCAGAAATACAGTACTGTCATGTTACTGTAGAAGATGCTTTGTTTTCTTGCAGGTTGGTTTTTTTTTTTTTAATAGTACACTGGCAAATTTGGAGGTTGTGCTCACAAAACAAGTTTCCTCCTCCATAATTTTATTGCAGTTGAGCACGCTCTTCTCAGGAAATGAAGCTTTCCTAATGCTGCCTATCCCCATCTCCCCTGACAAATCTTGATTTCACTTGCCAGTTACAACCAATTTGATGGAGGAGAGATAACTTGCAAGTATTTAGGTCCTACAACTTTGAATATCCCTCTGGGCCTGATTAGAAGAAAGGAACCTCATTAGCACAGATACTGATGGAACAGTTGTATCTTAGCAGTTCTTAGCTTACCAAATGGCCAGTACTTACATATCTTCAACAGCAGATGCAACCGCCGATCCTCGGAGCAGCCAAGGAAGGTAAGAATGGACAGGTGGTGGTGTGGCACAGGGAGAGGAGAAGGGTCAAGAAGTTGTGTGTGTACCACAGTAAGATATGGATGTCATGAAGGTGGCTTAGAGACAGAGATAGATATCAAATGCAAAAGAGCACAGGGAAGCACACAACATCATTTGCAACAGAACAGGGACATTGTGGCAAAGGAATTAAGGGGCACAGCACAAGATCCGTAGGTAGCTCCATTTCAGAAATTGCTTTGCTTGTGAAACAACTTGTTTAGCCATGCTGTCCATATGAAATAACAGTTCTGTCATGTCTGCTACAATCTAACACACTGGGAATAAACCACAGATAAAAGATACAAAAGGAACAGAACTCTTATTAAACTGTTCTTAATGCTTTCACATGAGTTGAAAGATGACAGTGTGATCGTAAGTAAAATCTGGACAGAGATTCAGAAAGATAATACAAGCACAACAGCTCCTTTAAATTTGGTTTCAGAGTAGAAGACTTCTGCTTAGCTTCAGTTTGGAGCACTCTTTGTTATCTTGTTAAATTTTCCAGACAGATTTACCCATCTCTAATGATCGTTATATTTGCCTAATTAGCCTTTTACCCCTTCCCTGAGGATGTAGTTGACATGAGTCTTGTGAAAAATCTACGAGTTCAGAAGTCCAAGGAAATACACTGCATTATCTCCTCCTCCTCCCAGCAGCTTTAATGACAGAAGTACCAACTGTTTCCAGCTCAAGCCCAAAATGAACAAAAAACCCCTAACGAAACAAACAAACCACCACTGCTCATCAAGACGAAGCAGAGGAAGAAAAATGCTGAGCAGTAGCTGTCACAGAGTGGGATGACAAAAGAATTTATTATTATATTTTCATGTATATGTTCTTTAGAAAACCCGTCACGAAAGGTTTGCATGAAAGAAATTCTCATCCTTTGTAGATCCAGTAGCTCCACAGCTCCCTCGAAAAACATTCTTGCAAAAATACAGACTTGCAAACAAATACACATATAAAAACAACGGTGCATTTAGAACACAACACACATGCCGGAAGTGCTTCTTCGTAGTCTCCGAGATATGATCAGACGATAGCACTGAAGCCAGTGTAGGACAAATGCTCCTGGTTATAACCTCATTGCTTTCTCTCCAAAAAAAATAGCACAGCAATGGCACTTGATAGATTTATACCACTTTGCCACTGTTGCTAACAAAGTTTTTACTTAATTAACTGTGATTTATCAGAGTAATGTTTAAATTAACCTCCACTAAACCATTCACAATTCAAACCTGGTCAGGTTGTCTTTTGCAGGGTCTAACCCACTGCACTCACCCATAGTCTAGCAGGGTTTTGCACCTCCTGGCAGACAGATAACTCAACAATTCTAAGGTTAGCTGGTGCAAGAGGTTTATTTTCCAATACTAAGGTTTAATCCTCATCATCAGCTGAGTCAAAACGCCAGATAAGAAGTATGGCTTCAGCAACACACAGTAAGATACACAAGGTGTTACCAGAGCACAGCTATTTGATTTTACCTTATAAGTGATCTTATGCCTTGTGCTCAAGCCATCATAAGTGATTGCCTGTATTTGTACATGCTTGCTTCAGCTCATTTCAGAAGTACCCTGCTTACATAAACATGTAGTTCTAAAAAACCGAAAAACCTAAATTAACCAATTCTGTCATCAACACATACTCCACATTTTCTCTTTGTCACCTACTGGCCATACAAAACAAGTACCTTGAACTTTGATTCTGACAATTAGTCCATATTTTAAAATTAAATTTCTAGTTAAAACTTCACAAACATGAGATGTTGAAAGGATTTAAAATAAAAAGGGAAAGAAAAAGGAAAAAAGCATGAGATTGGAAGAATATATAACAGCGCATTGCTTGAACTCGTGGTAAGATTTGTCTGATTTAATGAAGCAGCCCAGCATTTTTCCACAGAATAGAAATTAAGGTCAAAGAAAAGAAAAAAGATTCAGCTGCTACCTCTGCATAGATTATATTCTTAGCATGAAATCAAGAAGGACCAAGAGAGATAATCATAAACTGCAAATAGCTTCTATGTTTCATGGACAGAGTGATAAAGACAAATGAGATTGGTCTTCTGAAAGCACATACCTGTCCAGACAGGCACCACTGCTGAATGTTCAAATGAAAAGAAGAAAGAAAAGTAACACCATTTCAAAGTATTAAAAAAAAAAACCACATAAAGCTTTTAGACTGTATTAATGTTGTCTGCATGTTTAAAAAATGAAAAACATAATAGATTTATTATGACCACCTACTTTATATAGACTACAGTCTTAAATTTGTATGAAATTAAATGTCTCATCTGGAGAATGATCTAAGAGTCCGTTATAATTTGCTTGTTTTGCTTTCCAGAGGGTTTTTTCCATTGCAGAAATGCATGTGGTAGTTACACCATTTTCTCCACAAAAATATCATTAAAAAGGAGTAACTGTAAAAAAAAAAATCTGATAGCCAACTTCCGTATGTTTTAAAAGTAGAAATTTTTCTATTCACCAGGAAAATTCTATGTATCTCAAAATGTTCAGTAAAAGGAAAAACCCAAGAGCAGATACACGAAAAGGCTTGGGTTGATTTCAGATGGTATGTAGAGCTTTGAAATAGCTTCACGTATGAAGAAGTGATACCTACAAGCACATGTCTACATTACTTATCACAGTTCTCTATTATATAAAAGTTTCAACTGCTTTAAAAGGAAAAGGCAGACTAAAAAGTCCTTCAGCACCTGAAACAGAGTTCACAATAAAACAGAAACTTCTAATAATTCCAAATGCACCTCAAGACATCAGCTCTATTATTCCATAGGTAGCAATCACTTCTCCTGCCATTCCCGCTCTTAATACTCTGAAGTCCAGTGCTCCTCTGCTTTACCCTCTCTTCACACCCTGCACTACCGGGGTCTTTGCCCACATGAGCCTGCCTCTTCGTATTTCTTGATACATATTTACGGGCAACATTAAATACATACACTGCATATGTCACTCAAATTCCACTTCTCAAAAACAGCATAGCAGCGTTTGTCACAATACATATGAACCATCCGTTCAAACATCAGTTACTTCACAAACTTGAATTAATAATTATTATGAGAATGCTGCACTGAAAGTCTGTTGCATCTACTGAGAAAGACATTTCAACAGGGATTTCTAGGAAGCACATGAAATGAAATCCAGCTGCGTCAACTACAAATGTTATCTAGAGATACGTCTAAAATACAGACTGAGTTATTTCCCCCTCTCTTCATCCAGTTTCTTTAATACACATTTTTTATGGATAACCTGCAAATGATGCACCTGATATATATATGTGAGCTGCTTAATCTAGTGTAGTTCCACCAGAAAGAAATAATTTAGGTTAAAACTCTATAAAATAGATTCAATTGGAAAAAAAAAAACAAACATGCCATGTCAAACAGTAAATAATGTAGTTGTATATACATGAAAATAAAGTCTGAACAGCTTTAAATAGACCTAATGAAAAAAATACCCTTGGGTTTCTTTTTCTTCAACCTCCGAATATTTTACTGGTCATGATCCTAATTACTATGTAGGTCACGGCCAACCAGTGTCAATGGTATCTACCCATATGTAGCATGTATCACTCTTCAAAATCTAATAAAATGTATCTCAGAAGCAGAAGATGTTTTGGGGAGGTTAGGGTATTAACGGGATCTTTCGAGAAAAAGATACTGAGTCAGCTTATATTTAGGACTTCCACTTCTACATGGCTTTGGAAACTTTTTTCTAGACAGCAAGCAGGGCAAATTACATATTCTCTCAAGGACTGCTATGAAATACTTCTCTCTAGAGAAAACTATTGATGATAACTCTCAGTCATAACACAGAAGTTACAGGCATTTCTACCATTCTACAATCAATATATGACTTTAGCCTTAAAATTCATTTCTGCTGTTTTTTTATGCGCATCCCAATAAACGGCAGCGGGCAATCTCACTCACCGCTGTGCTTGCCAGTTCTTTTGCAGAGAATGGTATGTGGCATGAACTGCTGCACTTGAATTTTGTCATGCTCTGTATTGTTAGATTTACCATAGTAACCCCACTAACTCCTGACAACACACGGTTAAAAATATTCTTTGCACAACACTAGCAATCAATTCTGCAGCATCATACCAGACTACTTGCCTTTGATTAGAAACATTTGCTGGAATGAGGTTATTTTGTTTGAGTTGCAACCAAGTGCATTACCCCACGTTACTGTGAATGATTCATGCATACAGATTTTAATAAAAATTTAAGTATCTTGTGCATAAGAAAATATGTAATGTTTTAGGCCAAAAAAGATTTTAGTCTGAATGCTAGGCAGTACCACACTTTCCATGCCTAGATTATTCAAACAGCAAATCCTTAGCAAACCGCCAAAAAAAATGCTATATGAGAAATCAGTTTTTAAGAGATTAACACACTGATTACGAGTAATGGTGGCTAAACCACTGAAGATCAGATTGTATTTTATCTATTAAAAACAGGAGATTTTTAATCAGTCTCATGGATTGTAAGCAATAGGCTTAGAAGATCTGAGTGTGCAAAAACCAGTTGTTGCAATTAACAGAGAGCTGAGATGGACAGAATCTAACCAGATCCAAAATAACAGGTATGTTCATAAATACTGGAATGCAACCAAGAGTTCAGTGGCAAGAGAACTATTACAATCCACAGGGGAAAAGTAAAAATATTGTTTTGAAAAACTGCATTAAATTATGCTTTTATGTTTCTTCCCCTCCAGGTGTATGTACTACCACAAAAAAATCCGAAGTTATTATGCCAAATTTTTGCATCAGGCTTTGCAAGAATTTTCAAGATCCAGTAACTACTATTTGCAGAAAACCCTAATAGTTTTCATTTAATGTTTTTTAAAGACATGTGATTGTTCCTGATCTCTCCCACTGTTCCCACCCTGAAGAGCATATGCCTATCAACGATGGCTCATTTCGGGAAAAGTACTCATGCATTTGCGATACTTCTAAAATGCAGAACTAAGAAAATATTTCACTTGCAAAATGTCTTCATCTAGCTTGAGCCACTCTTTTGCTGCATTCTACTAATGAAATTATCCCTCCTATTATCTCATCATCACTGCAAACATACTCAAGGACATCCTGAAAACCTAGAGAAGTAACAAGGCAGTATCATTTGCATTGTCATCACAAACCTTCTATAGCAAACAAACAAATATACTGGCTGCATATTTAATTTGAGAACTAGCCATTTTCTATGATTTCAGATGAAACTGTATGCGTTTAAAAACAAAGGGGATCACTTGCGATACTTTTTGGCAATAGAATTCCTAGCCAGGAGACCCGGTCCGAAACCCTAGTTATGAAGGAAGACAGAACAAACAAAACCAGCCTTCATTTCTCCTGCTGCTGCTGGCTGCTTCGCATTTCAGTTGAAGAGGAAATTCAGTTGTTCAGGTTCTCATAGGCTGTACCACTGGGCTTTCAAGATGACAGCTAGCCCTGGCGTGTCTGTTGCATCTCTTCTCCTACCAGCGCCCGCACCTCCCTTCAGCAGCACTTGCAAAAAACCAGATTGCGAACGGCTTTATTGCCAGCAAGACCTTCACTGTAGATACAGCTTGCATGAGTCAGAGCGTCCTTGCAGAGCTCTTGCTCACATCATTTGGCACAGCAGTTTAAACGTACAGCAAAAAGTGTCCTCGGACTCTGACAGCTGCATCTCTAACAAGGGGTCTCTGCCATCCGGGCTGCAGCAGAACCTAACAGTCAGAACACAGCTATCTCCAACAGCAAAACCGAAAACTGCAGCATGCATCAAGTATTCTTAACTGTGCACCTTTCCCACAATACTCATCAATCTACGACGCGGCCAAATCACTAAAGAGAATTAGCAAGCTCTACCCTATTGCTACTACACACAGCAAATAATTAATTCAAATACTGGGAAAGGTTATGACCATAAAAATCTAAGTGTGATAATAAAATTAAAATTTTACTGAGGCTATCAATATTAGTGGTTTTAATATGAAAAGAAATCTTGCATGTAAGATTTTTTTTTACATTTTTTCCCTACTGTTGGAAAAGATTTGCTGTGTTACAACATATAGTAAATGGGTTCCTATTAAAACCAGAAAAAAACCCGCAGAAATTTGTTTCACTTTTCTTGATTCATTTGCTCTTCAAGGTATTAGACCAAAGAAAAATTCTTGGTAATCTTAAATCTGATTTACTTGGAAATAATTTTGAAAACCATTGTCAAATGCTTTCAGCCACTGAAGCCTTTAGACAGGTCAGTTCTGCAACCTGTATGTAACAATTTAATGCACAGGAAACAAAGAACTGCATTTAAGTCTGTTTCTGGAGAATAGCTTTGGATCATGGTTGTTAGAGCGAACATAGGACTAAAATTGTACTTCAGCTTTATGAATGCTATTTGCAACACTCCACAAGAATTCTTGAAACTCATTACCACATGTTTTTGTAAAAAGGTTCTTTCTCATGTAGTAACGTTATTGCTAAAGTGCATTTCCAATCACAAAGTAACATATTTGGGGTGTTTAAATGCTCCCAGTTCTAAGAATTAGTTATGCAGTAGAAACCTCTCTTCCATCTACGAATAAGAATTTGTTCAAAACGCAGACCATCTGTGTAACACGTGCACCACCAGAGTGTCTGCCTGAACTTTCCCTGGGGAAATATATATATTTCTCATCATCTATTGCTTCCTTTTGAACTATACATAAGGGATTTATAAAAAGGATTTTTCAGGCATACCATCAGTAAGTATTAGAGAGAAATATCAGGTTCTCAAAAACAGTTCTACACTACTACTCGGACACTCACAAAAGCAATCACTTCCTCTTGCCAACTCTTAGATTATTACGTGATACCCAAGCTTTTAAATTTATTAAGCATACCCAACTGTGGTTCAATTTGGCACATTTTGGGCTTTTAAATATGAGTAAGAATGCCTCAAAGAATAAAACTGAGTCGGGAAATATTTATATGAGAAGCTGAGTATGGATTAAAATTACTTGGCTTCAGAAGTAAAATTAGATGATGTTTAATTTAGTTTATTTATGAAGTTGTATTGGTTCAATTTAAATATGTAATCTCCTTGGAGAGAGTTCTGCTTTGCAAAATGATAATCTGTTCCTATATTCCTATTAGTTGTGATTTATTCTGATTCATTCCTTTGTTCAAAAATGCTAAGGAAAGCAGATGATGCCAGAGAAGATCAGTAACAACTGATACAACCATCAGGCTGAAAAAAGGAGAAAGACTGTGCAACACAGTCAAGCAAGAAATGAGTCAAAGATTTCTAGAGAGACATTGGTAATGGAGAAAACCAAGCACAGAGACTCAGCTGCCAGGCTGAACTAGCATGACCTCGATTCTCAATAACTCATCTCAAAGACACACAGCAAATTACATTTCTCCTATGGGTATATATTTAAGAGAGATGAAGAGCTAAAATCAACCTTGCTGGGCTTTGATGAGGAGGCTCAAGGGAGGCAAGTCATTGCTGAAGGCTTCTGGGACATGCAGATTGTATGGATATATGAAGGACAGGCTGATAGCAGCTGTACTACCCTGTACGTGGTGTGAGAATGCATGTAAGAGGTTTTAAAATCAGACATACAGGCTTTTCAGTTGGTTTATTTCCCTGCCACTAGTTGTCTATGTGTTTACTGTACTCCTTGGGAAAGACCCTCACAACCAGTGTCATACCTGTCCACTAGGACCAGAGAGCTGGGCCATAAAGGACTTTTTCCAACACGAGCATCAGACTGTCATACAGCTGCAGTCAGAAACTCTTACTGTAAACACCTGTGAGACTTTCTAGGGTCAAGACTGACAGAAGAATTCACCATCAATACCAGAGACTCTGAGAAATCTTAAAGAGTGAAAAATTGTTTATGTAATGAAGTGCCTCAAAAAACCTCCAAATCACTGCCACTGGTCTAGATATTTTTTTTTTTCTTATGAGACTATTTCTCATGGGCAAGCATGGATCAAACCTTCTGCCTGTCCCATGGAAGCTGAACAATCTTTAAGCCATATAATAATATCTTCAGGGGAGAGTCCCTGTGTCTCACTTTCTATTGGGTTTCTTCATCTCGCAGATTTAAAAAAAAAAGTAGGATACACTCCCTCTTCCTTCCTGAACTGAATTAAAAACAGTTTCATCAAGCCTTATGGGCATCACTATAGATGTTTTGTGCTGTGTGACTTAAGAGGTTCATTCCATGGCCTGTCCAGACTCTTGCAGGAATGAATTCCATAGCTCCCGAGAAATTTTTATCTCAAGCAATCACAAGTGTTCCTGCATTTGTCTTTTTATTACTGCTATAAAAAGGCAGAGGCATGAGAGAGGAAGTCAAATCCAAATAAAATTTTGAGTTAACTGGGTTCTCAAGCTTTGAGGGTCTCTGTTCTCTACAGGACAAAAAACACAGACCAACACGGTGGTGTGCTGCTAGTGCTCCTGAGAGAAACTCCTAAGCAGAAATATCTGGCAGCTGGTATGAAAGTTGCTAGAGAACTAGTTGTAAGGTCAAACAAGAATTACTGAGGAAGGGAGTGGATTGCGTGTGGGAGGGAGTACAAAATTGTTATTGTTTTCAAGTGAACCACAGAAAGAACAACTTTGAATGGAATTAAACTACACAGTAACCTAAACAAATAGAAGGATTTTAAAGCAACTGCTCTGTTTGTGGTACGTTTATATGTGTGTATATACACACACACATATACACCTGTATACACACACTTAGGTATTTTCTTTTCCACGTTGAAGAAGTTTTCCTAATCTGGCAAAGGTTAGAAACCATCTCAAGGAGTTTCAAAATGAAAACTCCTCTAATCAGCAGAAAACCTTTTGCAGAGTTTCCAGTTTCTGCTTTACCAGTTCCAGCCGTGAGCGTATCACTTCAATTTTTACACCAGTGCCACAACCTCTGGGTCAGGTCTCTGCCTAAAGAGCGTAGGGTCAAGCACTATATTTTACTTCATGTAATAAATCTGGCAGAAAGACTTTATACAGAATCACAGCCCCTAATCTTGATTCCCACTGATCACAGGCGGGAGGATCTCAGGAGTGAGATCAGCAGTACTGTCTCCCAATATAAAATGCCTTGGTTTAAAACAATAGTGAATATACATATTCCTAGTTACTTTATCATTTGGTCTTTTGTAGCATGCTCATTCAGTTTTATTTTAAATATTATAATTATATCTCTCTCATGGTTTTGCAATTAAAGCTCCAAAAGTACTGCTACTTACCTCATTGATAATAAAACCTTTAAAAATATCATGCCCTGTATCTGCAGCTTTCATCTGCTCCAGGTAAGATAAAGGAGGGGAACAAGATTTCCTCAGGAGAAAACTGGACTTGATTAAGAAATCATATTCTGGTTTTCCCTAACAAATGAATAAAAACAACCAAACAAAAAACAAAAAAAAAACCACCCCCAAACAAAAAAATCCAACCAAAACATCCCAAAAATATTATCCTAGGAATACTTTTAAAGATATCCTCCTAATCCCAAAGAAGATATGTAAAGGAGGCTTGCATGTTAAGACCTCATGCACTCAATTTTAATGCTTCAAAAGGTTCAAGAATAAACACTTCAGATATCTTCCATTTTCTCTTTCATTTCTTTCCATCCTCAGTTCTGGTATGAGAATCATGTTTTCAGATTAAAACTTTGAAGTGTATTTCCAAACTAGGAAAAAGGAGGACAAGGGCAGGGAAGAGGACACTTAATTTATTATCTTTGCACATTAGAGTTACAAGGAACCTTAATGATATACCAAAGCCATAAACCCTGTAGTTGGCACTATATTAATCATCTGTCTACAGGAGAAGTCAGGTAAGTTTCTGCATTGCAGATTTTATATGTCCCTTCCTCAGGTTGTTTGGGGTTTTTTTATTATTTTGTAAATATTGCCGGAGAGAAGGATCTATAACAATGGTCAGAATGACACAGGAACTACAGTTCCTTAAAAAGAACAGTTATGTTAAGAAGCAACGATTAATTTTCTGTGGTAGAGTGTACCTTTTTTTAATCAACCCAAGCACAATTTGTCTCTATTAACACACTGTCCCTTCAAGGCTGAAGGTCAAGGCTGTTACCAGCCACAGGCAGCAGTTGGCGGTCTCAAGCTGCCCCCCAGCTGGGTACCAGGCAGGTCCCACCTGCATATTAAAAGAACTTCATTTGGGGCAGACTCCAGTGGTCTCTATCTACATGTCACCTATTGTTATACCACATATTCCTGGAAAATATATGCTCCCCTCTCTTGTCTTCTCATTTCAGTCCAAACATGTAAATAAATTCCACCCCTCCACATTAAATACCTATTTCTAATACTTAAGCATGCAGAACAGATAGAAATACCCGATACTATCTTGGATGAATCAAGACAATATTTTAAAAATCAAATGAATAGGAGATTCTGCAAATATTGGTGCATACACGTAAACTGAGTGCCCTGGGGCCTAACAGCTCCCCACATATGCTTGATAATAAAACATCAGCTCAAAACCCCTATGCCCTGAAGGGGAAATCTTGATGCTGCAATAGAAATACTAGGGCAGTCCTTTCATGTTCTTTCAGGTCACTCCAGGACGACCCTCTGCCTAGACCCCTCATGACAAGGAGCTCTGTCCCGCCCAGGAAGAAATAATGCAGCATGGGGATAAGAGAGGCATCAAACATTTAGTATGAACCAAAGAAAATAATCTGCACAACTAAGAGTTTGCCCCCAAGCCCGTATGGAAAACTGGGAGGTACACTGCATGGAAATTAGGCATACCATTACTTCAGTAATCCTCCTGCTCAGTAGTTCGTTTTCACGGCGTTTTCAGCCATCTTACTCAGTAATGCTGATGTAGCATTACCATTTTATCCTGCAGTTCTCTGCATAACAATTTACCGCTACAGCACTACACAGGCAACCAGCCCTACCATAAGGCAAATGCCCTCCTCAGGCAGTGCAACAATTTGCATTACAACTAAAACACTGTGCACAATTCTTCTTTGAATTTCCCAGGTTAGCTGAACTATTCATAAATAGGTATTCCTTTAAGTACTGGGAGAAAGGAGGGCGAAAATCTCATTTATTTGTGAAGAGCAACATGAAAACATTAATTGATTCCCACTGCATTTCTCTGGTTCCTTAATATCAAACACCATTTTTATATGTTTTTAGAGCAATATGCAAAATCTTCATTATGATCCTTGCAGAGGAAAAGAACATAGAAAGGAGGCAGTGTAAAATTAAATAGTTATCCCCGGCCAGGACAACAGCTTAAGAACCACCTGACTTACAAAGGACACAAATCAATGCTGCCTCCTGACATTTGGGATCACACATTTCCCAAGGAGACTGGAACATTGGTTATTGGGAACATTGTTCTCTTCTAATTACCTGTGTGACACAAAATGTACCATTCTGAAAGACAAGTCATAATGGTAGCAGCGCATTTTTATTGTGCTTCATCAGCATCAGTGTTTGTGTCAAGGTTAGTTAGATGCTGAGCACAACCATTACAATATATTCATTCATCCACACTGTAAGACAAACAGTATATATTGCACATGCCAAAATAAACACAGTCCCCATAGGTCTGTAAAGTGTAACTCTTTCCTCAAGGTCCACTAACACAGAAAAATCTACCACAACCAAGACTGTGGATGGCAATGTCTGCTTTTGAAAGGCATGACCTGAGGTAATCAACGCAAGAGGAATGGAGGTCCTCACCATTCCTGTTTGTGCAGAAGTGCTACAGTCACAGGTGAAAAATGGCTTAAATGCAAAATGCAGCAGATAATTGGGTGAGTGGGAGGGTGTAAATATGCCCAAAACTGTTCCACTCTCGTGCATAAAGCCTGCTTCTTGCTGGCAGCAACGTGAATGGGGCAATTGCAAACTTTGACAATACCTGGACTAAATAAGAGTGCGACACCTGATTAATGAGAAGACATGAGAGGACACCACCAGAGGGGCTGATCACGTGTTGTGCTTCTGCACAGAGACTATTGAGAACCAGAAAACCTGAGAACTCCTCAAGTTCCGGAAGGAAGAGGAGGTTGAACAAAAGTGCTCCCCAAAGAAGCAGACTCAGGGAAAAGAAGGACACCTAGGATAACGTGAAGACGGGCTAAAAGACCCAAGAAGTCAGGTGAGATCCTGGAGTTCTGAGATGCACGGAGACAAGTGCCAGGGGAGGTCTAGGACAGTCTGTGTGTGAGATCGAGTCGGGTAAAAGCTCTAAAATTGTGGGATTCTGAATAAAGCCCAGTGTCCAAATCCAGCGTGGGTTATCCTTTCCTGCCTCACCTGGAACAGCTGGCTCACCCAGGTAGAAAATGTTTGCCCTTACAACAAGCTCTTACCTTTGTGGTTCTTCATGTGCTGCAGCAGCTTCAATTAGACTGCTGGCTAACAGAAAAATTTTCAGGTGTTTCTATTCACGCTTTTCTCAAAACACTTAAAACTGACACTATCTGACCTTATGTTTAAAGGACGGTATAAAATTCCCATTCTATTACAAACTGACAGCGCTATGGTAGTATGTGGAGGGACATAGCTTTCACCTAAAATAAGTGTTAAATCAAACCAATGGATGGTTTAACCACTAATTTAAAATTGTGGTAAGCCAACTTGTCTCTAGCAAGGTGGGAATTCCCTTATCAGACTTCAGCTGGGGTTTACAGACAGAGCAGTGCTTGAAGAAATTTAAAACGTTCTATCTCAGCCTATACCAAGGTACAAAGTTTGCACTGAACCGTACTATGGAGTGCAACTCAAATAAGAGCACGGAAGATAACTTATCACACTGAAGACAGCTCTTGTCTAAGTAAAAATCTTCCCAGAAGTGTATGTATGAGTGTATTTACTTCAAATGCCTGACTAACTTCCAGAGGTCAGGAGCTAGGAAGGCCACCGAAGGGACAGGAGATGACTGTACAGAAATATCTCTTTGCCCAACACCTAACAGATAAGCATCTTCCTCGTTTTATAAGATTTTTCACTAAGATTCCAATCATATTGGACTAAAACTCATTTTCTTCTTAATGCATGTCATACAGTTTTATTTTTAACTCACCTTAATTGAAATGCGGTGAATAAAATTATCAATCGGAATTACTTCATCATCTGTGAGTCTTCATTCTTTAATGTGTACAATAAGCTCTTAGTAAACCTAAATCACTCCTTTTTCATTCTCAAAATATTTATATACATACCAAAGTGCATCTATAATGCTGATGCAATATATTGGACTTCACTATCTCCACACTCTTAATTGTAAACACATCCAAGATATTACTAAAAAAATGCCTAAATATGGTAAGTGCTTCAGTTCCAGGCTAAATCTTGAAACTGCAGTTCCAGGCCTAGTCCTCTCCTTCCAAGTGACTTTGTGCAATGCAACAGCCAAGTGTCTTTATTAATGACCTGCATGATACCCTCTGCAAGTTCACAGACAAAATGAGGAGGTGCGGTCGGTAACACCAGATGGTTGAGCTGCCTTCCAGAGGGACCTCAGTGGGCTGGAGTAACCAACAGGAACCTCAGGATGTCCAGCAACGGAAAGTGCAAACTTCTGCCCCTGGAGAGGAATAAACCTGGGCAGGTCAGGCTGGAAGTCAACTGGTTGGACAGCAAGCTCTGCAGAAAAGGCCCTGGGGATCTCAGAGGCCTCAAAGGTAACTATGAACCAGCAAACAGCCTCCTGGGCTGCAACAGAGCACTGCCAGCATGCCAAGGGAGTTGAGCCTTCCCCTCCACTCAGCGTTGCTGAGACTTCTAGAGTGCTGTGTCCAGTGCTGGGCTCCCAGTACAAGAGAGATGGACTTCCCACAGCAAGTCCAGCAAAGGGTCATTAAGATGATGAAAGGACTGGAGCAGCCGACACTCAGGCTGGAGGTTGAGAAAACTGGGACTGTTCAGCCAGGAGAATAGAAGGCTCAGGGGAGACCTTATCAATGTGTATAAGCATCTGATGAGAGGAAGCAAAGATGATGAAGCCAGAGACTCTTCTCAGTGGTACCCCGTGAAACGCAAAAAGGGAAGGAAAGCAAACATACATAGAAAATTCCATTTAAAGACAAGAAAATCGTGAAGGTAGTCAAACAGGTCATCCAGAGAGTGTGGAGTCTCCATCCTTGGAGAAGCTTTAAATATAACTGGACATAGCTCTGAGCAACCTGTGATAGATGACTCCACTTCAGGTAGGAGGGGTTGGACTGGATGATCTCCAGAGGTACCTCCCAACCTCAACTACTCTGATTCTGTGACTCTGAAATCAGGTAGCTTCTCCACCTTCGCCATGCATGGATAGAAGAAAATAGGTCAAAAATGCACAATTCTTTCACATCAATCACAATTATTACTGTTGGTTGTCTTCTAGGTTTTCACACAAACTGCTTCTACCATTTCTCTGCTAGCCTGGTGCACAATCCTTCTATGCTGTAACCAAGCAATGCCTACTTTAAAAACACGGAAAACCATTACTACCAAGAGGATGGACTTGTTCATATACAATATGGTGGAAGGGAAGTATTTTGTAACGTGGTAACCATTTCTCAACTATGCAAAGTCCGGTGTTTAAGTAGGCATCCCACATCACTTCCAACCCCTCAGCATTTCCCTGATCTGCAGTGTTATGAGGGAACATGTTCTGCATTTCATAGCGATGCCAGCCTCTTGGAACTATTTTCCTATTATTGGGTTATTGTCAATAATGCTTCATTCCCCAACTTTTTATTATAAATTGATTCCTTTTCTTCAACTGCAAATGTCCAGTTTTCAGACACAAGATTATATATCAAGAAAAATAACAAAAAAGATTGCTTTTTACTATAGACGTGAGTAAAACCAGTAAAACTTAAAATAAAAAACCCACAGCTCTTCAGATTGTACCATATGTTTATGCTTTGTACCATAGGGCACCAAACTTTAAAATAAAAATTACCATAAAATGCTGCTGATCATCTTCATTGCTTTAAGTATGATTAAAGCCTACATACTTATATAACCTATATATCCTTTATTTATATATACTTATATACAAAAAAATCTAGCACACAAAACAACCTATCTAGGAAGAAATATTGTTCGATTATGCAACCGTTCCACTGAGGATAGATCATCTTTCACCACAATGTATACATCAGTGATATACAAGGATAAATTCTATACAGTCCTACAGCGTTGAGCACCCCTGCTGTGCCTAACACAGCCCTGGCAAGTTGAATCCAAGCTGAGGTTTCCTAACAGCAAGCACAGCGCCTGGACTGCAGGTGCTGCAGAGGCAGCAGAACTATCCCGGTCACACAGATTTCTGTTGCTCAATTTGCAACTGAGCCATACTGAGAGAGAGCCTCCATTCAGAGTGGATTCATTGCGACCTTCTTGGCTCAACAAGAAAAGAATCTTAATGAAAGCGTGAGAGAGAGTCTTAAGCATTAGCAGCACATTTTAATACATGCATTAAACAAAAACACCTCTCTAGGAGCAGATGATTTAATCACAACCATCCTTAGCGCTTTTTTAACCCCTTTTTAAATTATGAAAAGAATGTGTCATTTCGATGGGGGGGGTGTCAGTTGATCAGATAGTGATTAATACGAATGTAATTAATTTTTGTTCACTTTCAACCATGAGCCAGAAAGGCACAGCAATACTTGCTAAATTCCAGTGAACTGTAATATCCTTCTTTGTCTCTGCCTGTAACCATAATGAAAAATCCGGCAAAAGGCAAGCTTATTCTCTACAAGGTTCTACAGCTGCATGAAACAAATAAAATAATGTTCTGAAGGGAAGAAAGTGGTTTAAGTCCGACTTGTGAAAGCATGTACATGTATTAAAAGGAGGTGGGTTCAACCTACAGAACTCTCAGCTGCTGGAGTCCTACTGCAGTATAATGGGGTTTCAGTGAGTGTGAGAGAGTTACAAGGTCATGACTTCCCCATTTATTTCAAAATGTAACAAGAAATTACTACATAACACAACTGACATCTGACAATATGAACTGCAGGATGAAAATTAGAAAGTGAGGACACTTGTAACATTCTTATATACTAGCAGAATATATGCTCACATTTTCAGTATTCAGCTGGAATATTTTTTTCAGTATATTTTTTAAAATGTTTGCATCCCAAATTCAACAGCAGGAAAACATAAGCTTTAAATTTCAAGTATAAAAACAGGTGAAGACAAAAGGGGAAAAAAAATAATCCTTCAAAACTGTTTCCTAGATAAATGATACAAAATTTCACAGAAAAAAGCACTCACAAAAGTCATGTCACGGAAGCTCTTAAAAGGGCAGTATGATACCTAGTTCATCATTAATGTGTCTTTTGTAACCTGTAATCCTACTAAGAAGCATAAAACTCTTCCAAGCTGTTTCAATATATGTGCATGAAACCTTTTTATACATGTAGAAAGAATGAGAAATATCACTCAGTTTCAATTTGCAAAAGAATAAAGAATTACCTATCCTGTGAAATTGCAAGTATATTTACCATTGATGTGGGCCAAAATCAATCTTCCACAGAAATGAAGACAGATACATGAAATGGATGAAAAGGGGGCACGCACACAAAAGTAAAAAATATTCATGCTGCATTACTACACACAACTTATCTACAAGCCTTATTTCACTGCCTTAGTCATAAACTTACTCATTTTAGCAGCACTACAGGGAAAATATGAAACACTTCTTCACAGGTAGCAATTTCGATTAAAATGAGAGGAACGTGAACAAAGTAAAAGCTGTATGTGATCAAAGACCTGCTGGATACCTGAGTCAAGCAGTTATTTCAGAGCAAGGTACAAGAGCTAGTCATGCATATGGATGACCTCTCACAAATTAAATGCTAATCAGGAATGCATCTCAACGTAAAAAAAACCCCAACATGTGGACTATGAAGCAGATCTGTAATCTTTTATTAAGCAAAGACTAACAAAAAGCCCTCATTATCAATCTCATACCGCATATATCTAATACTAACCACAAACCCCTGCAATAAAAGCGCAGTTTTTCCACACTGAGCGTGCCAGCTGTCTTTGAGACATCCTAACTTGTGTAAGAGCTCTGCAATCCTTTACCAGAACCCCTAAGAGAACATAATCAGGAGGTCAAACGACCAGAAGTCCTAATAAGCATGCAGCTCTTTGGGTGCATGCGAGTGGTAAAATGAACAGTTTTACCATGAAAGAACGCACATTCCCTTTTAACAACTTCAGTACTTACCTTCAGAAGGTATGGGAAGCACCAGGCTAAGCATCTGCTCCTGCCTGCTGAAGTGTTCCAGGACTGCCTATAGCCATCATCTCACTAGTCCTCGGTAACTACGTGCAACACGCAAGCAACTGCCTCAGCTTGTATAGGACAACTTAAAGTCAGTGAACCAGAGGCTGGGGAAGAGCTGCCTGCTGCCCAGGACCACTGGGCAGATGAGCTGCCAGCGCCGCAGGCAGGGATCAAACGCACGAATCTCCCTTTACATAATAGGAAATGACTCCTGTAATCTTATGTTTTCTGTTAGAGCATTCTATGCTTCATGATCAGCCACAAGCTTTTCCATGCAGCGTTCAGAGATTTGCAGCTGATTCTTCTTTTATAAATAAATAAATAAAATCTGTCAGAATTTTTAGTTCTTGTACCATCATCACAGAAAGCCTTTCCCCACCTTACCACAGGAAACATCAAGCATGCTTAAAAAAAGAAATTACATAACGCTCCCTGTTTCTTTAACAGTATTTTCCAATCCATTTCAATAGAAAGGCAATGTTTGGGGGGGTTTCATCCGAGTGCCCTTCACTTTCAAACATACACACTGTAAAACTATAAGCAGCTATATAAATAAACCCAGTTGAGGATTACATATTTTCCTAACAAAAAATGTTTACTTATCATGAGAACATTAAAGTTAAGGAAAAAAAAGTCAAACTGTGCTGCTCACATTTTAATGTCTTTTCTGCACTTCTGAAAGAAAAAAGGCACATCCGATTCTTACCAGAAACGATAAAAGCAAAATCTCATCCACGTGTTCTCATCACTAAATAACAGATTTAATAAAAATCAAGCCCATCTGTTTAAAAAAAACAAGATCGGACTGAATTTTCAACCTACAAAATCTCAGTGACTGATTTCTGATGCAAGAGTGCCTTTTAGCTATGCAGTTTCTGTTTGACCTTACCAAATAATCTACAGAAGTTGCAGCATTACCTTTCCAGAGATTCCCAGGGCATGAACCAAAATCTAACGCATCACTCAGACCCAGTCTCCACACCATTTTCTCATCAGCTTGTGCCTTCATGAGAAGCAAATCGCCAAATAAACAAGCTCAGAACGGAAAGGGGAAAGATTTTTTTTTATTATTATTATTATTCTCATGCTGTGGATGTCGCTACTTACTTGGCTAAGATATCATCACAAATCCAAAATGATTTCAATTACACAGCGGAGTAATCACCGTTCGGCATCTGTAAGGGATTGATAAGCGGAGCTACATTACAGGAGTCCCTCTGCAGACTGTACCATCCTGGCAGGCAGGTGGGGAGGGAGCCCAGCTTTCTGCCAGAGCATCTCACTGGCAGAGGGAGAGAGGATGTTTATTTATTGCCTGCAGTGTAACATTGCTAAAGAAGGAAAGCAAACAGCAGACATAGTAAGGAAAGAAAATGTTTCTCTGAAAGAAAAATGGACTGAACCACCATGTTGTTGTTTGTGGTTTTAATACTTCCCTTGGGATAATGACAAAAACGGAAGATGGCAAACTACCAGGAATATGCCACTTACTCAGAAATGGGAGAAACCTTCAAGGACAAGGGCTGTCAAGTCCTATCACTATCATTTGAGAAGGAAGAGGAGGGGGACGAAAGGTTGTGTACAAAAGGGGGGGGTGAGGGGACCGAGGGAAGCAACAAATCAGTGCACCCCTTCAGCAGGGCGCTGGCTGTGTCGGCTGGGGTTCGAACCGCAGAGCACCAAATGTTACCCAGCTTTGTTAACTAATTACACATCTGACAGCAAAAGCAACAAACATCTCTCTCCTACAAATACCTTCATAATCGCCTTCTGCAAAGATACAGCTTGCTCTCCCTCTCTTGCTCTCTATTTATACAAGAACAATGCTGATTATAATGACAATACCAAAAAATTGTGGCAGGGCTGTGATGGTTTTCTTGTATTTGTGTTTCTGTCATGCCTTCCAGAAATCTAAACTCCATACAGGAGAAGCACACAAAATACCTTCCTCTTTAATCTGATCTGGTCACATCAGCGTACACTGCAAAACCATACATGCATACCAGAGCAGCTTTCTCCCTTTTTTTTTAAACTATATAAAATAAAGCACTCTGCCTCATGAGAATGACAGCCTTGCACTTTGAAAAATCAGTACATTTTATTTAACATTCTGTGTTATTTCTTTAAAACATCTACCTTTTATTTTGAATTATTAGCACAGGCAGGATTCTGAAATGTAAAAGGCTTTTTCAATGAAATACCCTGTCATGGCTGTGCAAAAAAAAAAAAGTACTAAAAATAAGACAACAACATCAGTCCTTTGAAAAGCATAACATTTTCTGTGTAATAGTCTTATTTTTTCGAAGTAAATTGTGAGCAGTACATGTACAGCGTTCAGACTGCAACTTCAAATTCTGTACCTCAAACCATTCAACCCTGAGAGTGACTAAACACAGACAAAGACCATGTTTTCCTTGAAGCATGTAGAAATCAGTATACATAAAAGTTAGAATCTTTTCTGTAGTATCCTAAGACAGCAGTGGTTCATGACTTTACTCTGTCTTGGGCAGAGTGGGCAATTGCAAGTAAGCAGACCTCTCTGAGCACTAATAGGAGTAGCTGTGCTGATGCTCTGTCATCCTGCCTTACTCGCTGCTCAGAATATCAATTCAGCCGGTTAAACCAAAAGTCTGTACTGCACTGCACCAAAATGGAAGCTATTAAAAAAAAAAAAAAGATAGAGCAAGGATCATTGATCAGGAGTTCTATCTATGCTGATCAATTTTTTTTTAATGAAGTAAAATGTAAATTGGGACTAGGATCAATGCAGGTTTTTCTCATGTGAAACTGCCTTTATCATCAGAAAGCTACAGGCAATTACATGCATGCCAGGACTCTATTTGCAGTGACTTCGTGTTATATTAAGCAGAGAGACATGTCCCCTTTTCCTTAGCAAGTCTTTAGCAACCACAGCTTTAAGGAGCGTGGAGAGCAGGCTCCAAACTGAATTCAAGCACTGAACAAAACAGTCACAGAACACAAAAGTGCTGTGCTTAAGATGCGTGGTGCTCAGGTCCAAGACCCATAAATGTTGATGACCGCTACTGCTCTGTCAGAAAAGCTGGAAGATACTAAGAGATTCTGCAATTACTTGGATACTAAAATTCTCTTTTTTTTTCCAGTACAAATTTTAAAGATAATTTGAAAAGCAATAAAAGGTTGATTGACACAGTACCGAAATACATTAAAGAAGATTATTTTAAACTGTCTTTACTGGATGAAGAGAGGAATAGTTTAAAGAAATTAAACATAGCAGAAAAACTTTTTCCCTAAATTTGGCTATTACCAGTTTGAGGACTGCTGCTCTGAAAGACTGCATGTCATACTACAGAAACTTCATCCCTGGTAGAGAACCATAATGCCTACATTAGGAAATACTCTAATTCTTATTTTTGAATAACAGAATAGACAATAAGAGGAATAAGAAGAGGGGGGAAACAACAAAAAAAAGGGGGGGGAACAAAAACTCCTAGTTTGAACCTATTATTATATACTCAATCCAACTGAAGAATTTTTCACATGAATACTCCTAGTGCTCATTTAATGGAGGGCCTCCAAAACACCATACTCCATAAGATGATGAACAAGCTATTAACCTTTCTGCTAGGCTCATCAGTTTGGAGCCTGTTCACAGTGCTGTAGGTATTTTACCGCCAGTGTTGGTGCCACCTGCGTCACAACACTGTCATCCTGCTGCCACCTGGGCAACAGAAGGCCAGCCACTGATGCTGAGCTCAACCCCAGAAGATGCACTTTCTGCAATAAAAGTGAACTGCAATGGCATGGCACCAGGAACAACCCTGGGAGCTTGCCCTGCTTTTGACTCAAGAAGCTATGAATGAAGAGTCACGTTACATCTGTCCTTACAGCTACACAGTGCAAATTCTTTAGAAATGCTACAGATCCTTCTCCTACTGCTGAACACCAGCACTACTGCAAGTCAAGACCAGGAGGTCATCTGGTTCCTGCAATAAGATTGAGATTCCAGCTGCAGGGCTTAGTAGGGCGCTCACTACCCCCAAAGCCACACCGCCACTTCACACAGGGAATACCTGCTACACACAGCAGGTGGGTACACTGGTATCCTACAACCAAAGCTAGAACTTGCAATTCCATCCCCAGAACTGGGACATCTGGCAAATAGCACCAATACTCACATTCCAACCTCAGAATTTAAAGGGTTTGGGGGGTTTTTTGTGTGTGGTTTTGTTTTTTGGTTTTTGTTCATTGTTATTGGGGTTTTTTTGGTTAAACACAACCATGAGAAAAAAAGCATTTTCCAATTCACTTGGCTTTCAGCATGTGCAACTCAAAATGGCCACAGTATTAGCCGGCACTTTTTCTAGATGTTTCATCACAAAACTTAATAGCAAAGCATTGCAGAACAGCATAACACCTGAACAGTGTCTCTTCTGAAATGCAGATTTGTCAGTGCATCCTCATGCCTGTTACAGCATCCAGTGGCCTCTCATCTAGCTCTGACAGAAGAACAATTTAAACACCTTAACTTGGGGGCAAGGAGAGGAAATGGAGCAGAAAAGGAGCAGAAAAATGGAAAGGAAAATAGAAAGATGCTTCTTGGGACTAAGTTTAACCCACACAACAATGCTTAGGGGATGTGCAAGGAATGAGACTATAGGCATTGAGCTTAAAATGTGACTTAAATTGCTTCAACTGACAATTCGGAAAACATTCAGAGGCAAAAGAAAGAGTCTATAATTTCTTTGGAGAAAAATTTAATTCCATATGTGCTGGTAATAGACATCATAAGCACATTTCAAGGTCTGTATGAGATAATTAATGACAGGAAGCACAAGAACTTAATTTTAATTCCTCTTTCAGGATCTTGGGGACCAAGACCTCCTTTTCAGCGAGGCTGTCCAATCAGAGGAACAGCACTGAAAATCAGTAGCAGATTTCTAATATTTTTCTAATCACAACCCAGATACTTAAACTAGAACAGCAGACTGGCAGCCTTTCATATTTTAAAATCTCATTTGCTACATTTTAAAAACAAAAATTATATCTGTTTTCAGACTCAGTGTTTCCCCAGTTTTGAAACATTCTGCAGTAATGTTTCTGCAAAGAAACAGCTTGCATTTCCACACTGTGCAAACACATTGTTATCCTAGGAAGCAACATGACCTAATAAAAGTAGTAGAGAAGAGGGACCTCAGAACCTCAAATTCAAGGACTTGCCCTGTTGTTTCTTGACTATGAGATGTTAGTAGGTCACTTGATCCCACGGTGCTTCAATCTCCCTAACTATAAAATAAGTATATTCACTAGTTTAAATTACAGCAGTTATAAGGTATTTGATTGGTTAACTCTTTCCTGCCTTTGAGTGAAGGGTATTTGACATACCTAAGTCTCCCTGATGAAGTACTGAAGGTTAGGACAAAAGCAGCATATATTTAAAACATGTAAGCTCATAGTTGCCTTGAGCTGTTCTATCTACCACATTTATTTTACTGTAAAAATTACTACTTGTTCTGTCTGGTAGATGATTGCAGTCCCATTCAGCTCACTTCCTAGATCAGAATCTCAGGAATCCAAGCCCCCAGTTTTCTCAGTATCTAGAATGAAACCTATCAGAGAGGCAACCCTGCAGTTATCTCCCATCCTTCAATCTCTACTATCCAATATCTAAGAACACACCATTTTTTCTTTTTCCTTTCCCTAATAGCCATGCCCCAAACCTGAGATGCCTACAAGGTTGGGCTGGCATTGCATTCTCCCTACCAGATACAGCATTAGCAGTCAGAAAACAAAAATCAGACTCTCAGGATCACCCCAGCCAAGAATAAAGGTCATTAGGTCCTTTCAAGAAGAACAAAGCCTGAGGAAAGCAGAGCCAACTGGAAGAGGCATTAATAAGCCTGAGTTTCCCAACAAAGTTTAAGTAAACCTGGCTCACTGCCTAACCACAGCAATGACAGAGAAGCATCTTAACAGTCTCCTCCAGAGTGATCTGTATTTGCCAGAGTAAGCATCTGCAACATCTGAAACAGTTAAACCTAAACCCACAGCTGAAATCAGCTTCTTCACCAATCAAAGACTCCTAAGATATGAAAACATTGTTATACAAGCATTCCACCTTCTTTAGTTTAAAGACAGAATCTTCCACAGTCCATGCAGATGAGAGAAACTATTTTTTGACACTCAGAACAAATCTTAACCAATAAACAGGCCTAACAAGAGCTTTAAGAATAATCTTCTAAAGATTGGGCACTCAATTTCAGGAACTCAAGAATGAGTTAGGCAATATACTTAGGATTCGTCAATGCATTTAGTACACAATTAAACCCCACAAAAGTGACTGTCTTTGAAACAGGACTTGCGCCAGCTTTCTTCTAGGATTAATCTGTTTACTTAACATTATATATTGGTACTAGTAGAGGGACTCAGAAGTCATTTGTGGTGTTCCACCATATGAGTTCTCTTGTGTTCTGGAAGGGACTGTTACACTTCCTCTTCAGTCTCATATCACTGCTTTTAGGTCATAATGGAGAATATAGGTCCTTAAAGACACAGGTAGGATACTGACATTTAAAACCAAATTCCAGAATTCTACAATTAAAAAGGATCACATTAGTTTGCATCAGACTACAGATTTCACACCTAACTTTCAGAGATGTTTGAAATAGGGTGGAAACTTCGGATGTAGAGATGGGTTATATGGACTAATCTCTACCTCAGCAAAACTATCCTCACAGAAAAAACCAGAGAAGTTTAGAGTAAGAATTTTGGTTCAGTAAATTCTCCTGATATCACTGATGCAAAATACTCCCACAGTTTTACAGAGGTTGTTTTTCCTTCTTACTGCCTAATGCTGCATACAGGAAACCACTTATCTTCAATTTGAAAAGTATATTCAAAGCCAGGATGCATTTGAAGGAGCATCCTTTACTGTGAGACTGCATATGACTACGATATAGATATGAATTTCAAGTTTAAGTACCGTCTTTACATAGCTAGCTCATAGGAAATCCTTGGACTGCATCTTAAAGACGACAGATGACATTATTCTACTTAAATTACTCAACTGTTACAGTCACATTTCAGTCAGATGAAAAAATAATAAATAATAGCAGAGAATTAAAGCACAGATGCGGCCTCTTAATAAGAAAAAGCATCCTCCTTTTAAGACATTCTTTAAGCTTTCATTCTTCAATACATGGGTTTTTCATACATACCTTGATATCCTTACTGTGCATCTCATTAGACTGACACAGTAGCTACCACTGTAGTCTTTAATGGCTAAGAACTGAAGTCTGTATCAGCATTACCTAAAATATTACTCTAGTAAAGGCAAATGATTAACACAAAGAGAAATAACAGTGGGACAAGGTTCGATCACTTTTAACAACTAAAAAGGGACATAAAAATTTAAACAATCTATTAAATAAGGACTTTTGATAGCTCAGCAAATAATACAACTAGGATACCTATTTCCTAGGAGTTAATCACCTTGAGGAGATTACTTCTGTTGTATTGAGGGGGTTTTCCAATATAATACGATAAAAGGCTATGTACAGCTGATTGGGTGAAGCAATCTGACCTGTTAAGCTTTGTTAAGCCACGGGTATCTGTGACCTGTTCTTCGAGTGTCAGTAATCACCCTGCACAGTGACGACGTGCATACCTGGGCAGCTCCCAGAATGTCCGGGATCCCCATCCCAGGGGACCATACAGCCACCCCTAGCCTCCTCACGGAGGAGGCTGTCCCCATGCCCCCAACACCACCAGTCTCTCCTTGCTGCAGGGCTACAGAGCCCAGTTAAGAGATGCAGCTCTTGATGTTCCTCTGCGTGAAAAGAAGAAACTGGAGCCTGCCTGTCTCACCACTCTCAAGGTCAGATACCCCTCCCCATACCACAGCCTCCTACCTTGGGAAAACCAGTCAGTTTTTGATGGCTGGAATCATTAGGGCTCCCCAGCAAGCACAGGCAGTCCGAACCAGGGCTGGCAGCCCCCTCCTCCCTTTCTGTGGGAACTCACAGACCGGTTTGCATAGACCACAGACCAGTGCTTTGAAGGGTTTCACTGGTATTGGCTAGAACATGTTGATACTCTCCAGAATGTTTTATACCAAGTCTGTCCTTTCCTTTCATGACAGAATTTGACAGAATGGCTGCAATTCAGCCAAAACAATATAAAAAGGTGTTAACTTCAACAGATTGGTCCTTTCACTTCCACTAGAACATCTGGGAATGCCTCTCAAAAGCCATTTCAGGAGTTCAGACAAGAATAGAGTTGAACCTGATCTCAAAATGGCTTTTTATGGCTTTTATATATAAATACATTTCTCTGAAAACTCAGAATTATATACAGATTTGAAATAAGTGTTAAAATTCTTTAGCAAAGGCATTTCTTTTCTGAGTTTCATAATACGAAAGCTTAATGAATTATCAGTATAGACACCAAATCATGAATATTCACTTTTAAATATAACACAGTTTATTTAAAAAAAAGTATTCACATTATTAAATATTGAACTAAATATCAGACTCAAATCTTACTGCAACAAATATACACAGTATCTTAGTTGGGCATCATGCTCAGCTTCTACACTAAAACAAGCCATGAAGATCCCTTTGCTGTTTCTTAATCCCAGATTCAAGACTATGAAACAATAGCTGTGATAATTGTGCCAGAATTTCAGAAATTTTTGAAGCAACTCATTATAGGGGCTTGTAAAAACATAAATGTTATTCTAGAATAAAGGAGACTACCTAGTGCAGAAGAATTCTCTGTGAATAAAAATGTTACTGGAGGAAAAAAAAGCCACCAACAACACACAATATCTAGTCTAGAATAACCCCAGTGCCTAACACAATTTGTGTGCCTCATCTTGGTTTTCTTTAATTCACTTTCAAAGACAAAGCACTCCAGAGTAAACACACCCTCATGTTAATTTACACCAGAACATTTGCATCTATGGACAAGCCCTAGACACGTCGCATTTTTTATCTTGCTGACCTGACAAATTCCTACACCATGCTGTATAGAAGTTTTCTTCAACATTTTGTGACAGCTGTTATTCGCAAGGTAGCAACAGGAAGCAGAACTCAGTCGGGACTCGAGTGAGGATTTCAATAGCATCTGTCAAACCAGGAATGTGACTAAATGGAAATATTTTCTAGTATTTCCCTAAGCGAAATAATCCTTCAAACTATGCACTATTATAATAATCTTTTACCAGAAACATTCATGTGCTGCAGATAAATACATTCCTCACTGACAGGAAAGTTTTATTTCATCAGAAAGAGTTAAAAACAAAAAAAGAAATATCCTTGTGTTTGTCAAAAATGGGTCAAGAAACAATTTCCAGGCAAACCAATGGTAGTATCTCCTCTGCCCCCTCAAGGATACTTTAAAGCAGCCAGGAAATACAAGAACCAGAAGACCAAGAAAAAAGACTGCAAAACACTTTTGTTACTTATGCCAAATCACAGTGGATCACACCCAGCTTCAACCGACCACTGTAATCCCCCACCACAAACACAGGCACATTCCCCTTCTCAGGGCTACAGAGACCACAGGGAAGTGTTCTAGCACCAGCAGGCAGGAGCCCAGCACCCCAGGCCTCATCCAGAACGTGTCATCTGGATGACTAACACGACCATCATCTTTTGCCAGGGCAATTCATAGACAGCATCTCTTCACAAGGTTTTTGCTCTAAAGAAATCTGTTGGATGTGTTAATATGTACTAACAAAACTACAGATCACAGTGATAAAATCCCAGCAGCCTCTGCTATCCAAGGATGCCATAAACTACCACACTGCTTGTTCTCTGGGGTGTGCTCTTACCCGATGACTACGTGAGGATCATGCTAATATCTGAATCTCCATAACCATATAAAGAACGGGCAAAAAGAAAAGAAAATTGTAGATGATAGTAAATAAATGAAAAAGCCTCACCAGAAGGTTAAGAAAAGGCTATTTAAATCACTCCAAAAAAGGGGAACAACAGGGGGAAAAGTCTGAAGCACTTGTAAACCAAAGTCAGACAGGGATCATTGTGTCCTCCTCTTTGAAGTGTTAGAAGGCGGTTTATGCATAGGCTGTTCAGGGTCTGGTAATTCAAGACCATTAAGCATTCATCTGCCATTTCAGCTTAACAATTTTGAAACAGTCCAGCACCATCAGATAAGCAGCTGCTATACGAATTCTATCTGAAAGAGCATTAGTACTTCGAAATTCATGTATTTGGAAGGATTTAATACTTTCTGTATACAAAGTCTTTTTTTACTCAGCATTGTCCTACAAAGATGAACTGCATACCTTTGCTATACATCTTGTTGGTTTGCTGTCTGAGTCAGACATTCCAGTCTCCAAAAATATGTAGCTTATACCGTTATTTTCAAAAGCTCAAGGGAAAGGAAATAATGTCATGCATATATTTTTATACATGTGTATAAATATATTAAAAAATTGCATACAATAAAACTACACAATTACATTCAAGCTTAGGATCAAGACATATTTTTTCAACAGCAAAGTCAGTCTTCAAAGATATTAGTTGACCTTGAGGATAAAAATACGTTTCGCAGCCCTGCATTGTGTCCTCAACTCAGTTCACTAAAGACATCTAAATGTTCTGTGCTTACATACCATAAAACAGTTAAACACAGATATTCCATATTAATTATATTTAATACTCCTAACTTCGATTTGTGGAGAGGAAAATTAGGTTTCCTGAAAGCTGCTGTAGCTTCCAAACATCATCTTATTCACAGGCAGCAGAGATGCTTACAGTGTTATATTTAGGTAAAGTAGCGATGAGAACCCTCAGCATATTATTTGTAAAATTAAATCCCACTGAGTTTTTTTTTCCTCTTGCCATTTCATTAATTCTATCTCAGGAACAACAGTGGAAGATCATAATATATGTAAGAGATAAAATAACATTATATAATGAAAATAATTCAGAATTCTATGTTTCCCACTTACTAAAAAAAAAAAAATGGAATTTTTGTAAATATAACTGCTGTGAATGGGAAGAGAAGACTCAAGTACAAGCTTCCCAAAAACAGTGACGATACATACTAGGATTGACTTTCAAATAATTAATTCCCTGAAAAAACACCTAAATGCTAAGTTCAAACATCCTTTAAAAAAGGGCAATGATTTCTCAGAGACACATTTTACACTTTGATTTTTCCTGTTTTATGAAAATCCTGGTGTCCCCCCGAATTAATGATTGGTGTACTCCACCCTGGCAGCGGTGCAGGGTGCCACCTCAAGTGTCTGCTAAGGCATCGGGTTGTCTGTTTTAACTGACTCCACTGAACCTGCCTTCAAGAGCACCGAATTGTTTTAGAGCAGCCCAAGAGGTCACTCCACTCAGTGTATTCAGCTAAGCAAGTAACACCACCTTCAGCTCCCAAAAGCTATTTAATTTGCCCTGAAGAAAATGGACTGGACAGGCTTAACCGGAAAAAAAATTCATAGCAGCTTTACACGATACTCTACAAGGAAACAGTTCAACCTATTATTTAAACCAATAAACATGCAGAATCCTGTAGTGGTCCAAAGGAATTTGTCGTTAGAGAAAATGGTATCCCTTGGTGTCAGAGACCATTTTACAGCTAAATAACTGTCCTATGCATATGCAAAAGGCAGAAACACCCATCCCACATCAGTTTCGTAGCTGTACTCTCAATAATGCCTTCTGAAGTCTCGCCATGGACGCCAGCAGAAAGCAAAGCACTCCATATGGTCCAGAATAGTTTTCAGGGAAAATGTTCAGATATGAGAAGGATTATTTGTGATTTAAAAAAATTTAAAAGAACTGTTTCCTGTATCTATCCTCTAAAAAAGATGGGAAAGCATCTTTATGAAGTCTCCTCTTCCTCCCTACAGGATTACAAATAAAATCTGACACTTCTGAAAAAAGGACTTCAGTTTACATCATTTTCTTTCTCACATTCTAAACTAAATTAAATATAATTCCACAGAAATAAACTCAATCACTAATTAAGAATAAGTTAATTTCTATCTACCTCTTACAGAAAAAGAGCCATAGAAGAATGACCATACTTTAGGGAGGGCAGCGTTGGAAACCACCCAAAATTCTTCAGTATGGGATTTAAGGGACTCAATGGAAAAATATGAATCATACTGATCACAGATATAACAGCAATAAATGACACCAGGATTTTTCATTTATAGAAGCTTTGGATTCTATGTTTTCTTGAAGGTAAAAACAATCATCGCCACAAAAAAAACCCACAACAAAAAAAAAAACAAAACCACCCAGACATACTGAAATCACAGTCTGTAAAGAGCAAAATTACCTCTCTTGTAAGAGAAGTCTGGTTTCTTTTCTCCTATTCCATGAGAAAACCTAAACATGTTATTTATTTGGGCAATATGAATAAAGAACGTGATTGCAATGGAGTTACACCAGTAAAATATGCTGTGTGCGCCTGCAGAAAAAATGCATAACTACTACCAGGACATGGAGGCCTGGCACTGAAGTTTTTCTATCCCTTACAGAACCAATCCCAGTAATTCTGTTAAAACACGACTAGTGACTTACGTGGTACTTGTCCACTCACCATTCAGCAAGAGGAACTAAAAACTTGGCCATTAGACACACAAAAAATAGCATCAAGTTAAGTTTAAGTAACGCAGTTTTACAAAGATTTAGTGATATTTTATTGAGCTGCCCAGTTTGGGGGGTTTTTGGGGGGTTGGTTTTTTTTTTTTTTGAAGCCTTCAGACCTCAAGTTGTTAAGAAGATAAAGCACCAAGAGTGCGATTAGTCAGAAGTCTTGATTTTGAAACCAACAGCCGATTTTTTTATAAATTTGGCACCTAATGAAATCAGGCACCAGTTTCAGTTTATACTGCGCAAGTAGTGTGATATTCAGCACTTCTCTGGAGACAGCATAACAGTGAGATTCAGATCCTTTACTCCCTTCCTCTCTCACTCCGCACTTCATCTGTAAATAACCATTTCCACATTTAAACGCTCTAATATGATCCCTGCAGAGAGCTCTCTCAGAGCTCCTACACACGCCTTACATAAAATGTTGCCTCTCTCCATCACCACACAATCAGCTCAAGCTCAACAAGACGACAGAGATGTATATTTAGCTGTAAAAGAATGGAAGTTAGCACAGCTTATGTTCGGTTATATCATCCTGAAAAATACTTGAGTGAAGAACTGAGCAGTGAGCTTGTGCTGAACTCCATGCTCTCCATGTATATTATACCAAGCCAGACACTTAAAACTAGGTTGGATAGTTCTAACCAAAAGGAATGCAGGCATGTCCTCATCTATCAGTACTAGGAGCCTGCTACCAAGGTCTACAGCCAGGACAACACCTTCAATTCTGAGCTCAGTTCTACTCCTCATACTGAAACCACCCTCCAAGATACTTTTTCAAAATACTATTGCAAATAAACTGCTTCCTCTCCATCCAGCTAAAACATTAAGGCTCGTTTGAGCTCCAAACTCACACTTGCATAACAACTCTAAATTCTTCACAGCACTTGAAGTAAGGGCTCACACTGCTCAATAGTTTGGGGTGGGAGGGGCTGCTTGTTTAATAGGTCTTCTCCCAAGCTGGGTGTCACACAGTTGCTGTCTGCAGTAAACTTAAGTCAGAGCCACAAACAAGTCTATGATGAAAGAAGAGATTTCTAGATAGGAGGATGACCCCGCTGGAACTGTATTAGCTCACAGCTTGGAAGATCTAGATTTAATTTCAACATCCATCACAAATTCTCCCTGTAACCTTGACCAAGTGATTTAGTTTCACCGTGTCATCTCCTGTGTCCATGCAAGATAAATCATTTTCCAAATGCATAGTGAGGACCAATAGAAGACTGTTAAATACTCAGATAATATTCAGTCTTTCATAAACAGATACAAGCTACTGCATAAATATAAAAGAAACATCAAATAGCCAAACTGAGGAATTTTATTGTGTTGCAGCAAAAATTCAGAGATGTAAACTCATCTTCCATACTTTACCAAACATACCCACACAGAGCTGAGGACTACCAACTTTCTTCAGTGAGTTAAAAATACCAATCATTTTCTCTTATTTTCATGGATTAAAAGAAAATCAAAACTGTTCAAAGGGGCCCTTTATCCCAACTTCTAGCCTACACACATTCTGGTCAGTCCTCAAAACAGTTCTCAACAGTTCTTAAGCATGAAAGTTAATACAAGACTGAGGTCTAAAGAACCTCCAGCCCCATCTAGCCCAGCTCTTCTGCCTAACCTCATGAACCAACAACTACTTTTCTTGCTTACCTTATCCATCCCATAGTCATTGCTCCTTGTGTCAGAATTACTCCTCTTAATTCTATTTCCAGATCCCTTCAAATACAGTACTGAATTGTAACTGTTTATTCAGATTACAACTAGGATCTCTTAAAAACCAAAACTCTTCAGAACACATACAGTTTTTGTGTTCAGTGAATGTAAAGTTTCCGTATCATTGAGCAACATGTAGAACATCTCCTTAAATCTACACACACAGACTCATAGAATCATTTAGGTTGGAAAAGATCTTTAATATTAGTGCTTCTGCAATGCCATAAAAACCTCCAGTATTAGGGGATTTTTTTTTTCTATCACCAACATACAATTCTGCTTCTGACTTTTATGAGCTCCTGGTAACAAGCACTGATTTGAAGAGTTTGTTTTACCTATATGCCCACTATCAAAATGAGAGAAACACTGATGACCCTAACAGCCCTGCTCTCTGTGGGGAATGAGTTCCTAACTTTACCTGTGCAGGAATGAACACTGGTAGTAGGACCTCACCCTCTGCCCCTCCAGAGTTGATTCCCATCTTGCTCCACAAAAACCGAATCCCAGTACAAAGTCTTTATCTCTGCTCACTGCCTTATTGCACAGGCTCACTCGCCTACATAGAGGAACTGCCCACAACCCTCAACAACTGCTGGCCTGCTTACCAGCAAGGTCCTGGGCAGGACGACAGCGTTGAACACTCATCAGGCTGCAGAGAAAGCAGCTCCCGTGTAACAGCAGCAAATCAGGCCAATCCACCAAGCAGAAGAACAGCCTGAATAAAGTCATTTCATCTGTGCAGACTGAATTGGAGCTGCATTTCTGCAAACCACTTTGAAGTGTACCACTAGTGACATTAGTACCACAGTTTAGAAACCTCTGCTCCAAAGACATAAAACTCCTCTAGAAAAGACGAGCAGAACAGACCTAGTAGACATTCTGAAATGAAAATTCCAGAGAATACACCGAAACACCATTGCCCAGACTGTTGGTGCCTGAATTTCTCTGCAGAATTTAAACCTTGCAGTCAAAGGTACATAGCCTTTTATTTACTAAGACAACTATCCAAACATAACATCTTATGCTTTTGGCTTCATGACTCTGCTTAAAGGCAGAAAATGATAGAAGCAAGGAATTTTAACCTCAGTCATTTTTTTTCAAAGCAATGCTAAACAGGAAGTAAAAGAAAATGTAAAAGCTTTTAGAATGGTTTTAGTGGAGATTTTAGCAGAAACATCCAGACCAAGTGCTTCACTAACATGACTGAAATGAAACAAAAAAAAAAATTAAGAGATGGGGAAGAAAATGCCACCCCACACACAATCTTTCCAGTGTGGCAGTATTTCCCATTTCCTAATAGCTTGTTCTATTGTCTCTCTTTCACCTTTGTAAACACAATCTAAATCAAAGAATGCCACTATTCTTTCTGTTCTACTAAAGCAGGCATCACTGATACTCTTGCTTGGGATGTTTTTATTAACTTTTTTCCATTTTGATACCATTCTTCCTTCTTGTGCTGGCGTTTCCTCATTGGGTGCACAGGTAGCGTCCAAGTGAATGAGATATCAACTGTGTAAAAAAGTAAATAGCATTTTTGACCCTCTTTTTTTTCCTTGTTAATCTATGCACTCTTTTTTTGTCAGTCCTTCCCAGTAAAAGACAACAAATTCATGCTCTCATTAAAGAGCCATGCGTGGTTGCTGCCAGGTGACTGACAAATAACTGATATGAGTCCAATTAGGCAAATCCTCTCATAGGCAGGCATAGGTGTACAATAGAAGTAACAAAGTAAAAAAGAAAGGAAAAAAGAAAGAAAAACTGTTCTCTGATTGAAGGTCCCCTTTGATTTAGATGTGTGGTATTGTTACTTTGAGTGCAGTTTTGCTTACCTCCCGTTACAGAGAAAGCAAATGCCTGCGGTTTTTTGCACAGTGTCTACCCCACACCACCCATTCCCTTCAGGAACCACAGGGTAGCGGCAGAGAAGGATGGGTGGACTCGGGGCCCTGTTCGGCTCTGCCCTACCACCTTAACCTGCTGACGTCAGGTGATATTAGGTTGGCGTAATTAGGTTGGCTAGTGCCAGGGAATGAAATCCTGTCTCATTTCTCTCTTTGAAACAGAAACCAAACTGGGGGCATTATTTTCTGTCTCCCATCCCGTATGGTTGTGGTAATTTGGATTTTCTTCTACTTAGCTAAGCAAGCGCGGGGGAGGAAGAGGAGGAGGAGGAAAAGGTACTCATCTCTTTAGCAAGCAGCACTTGACAACAAGTGTGTAGGTGATAATGACTACTTCTAAGGAACTGACATAATACAGAGTGCTTACACTATAGTGAAACTTTGCTGTAAGAAGAGCGAAGGTCCACTGAAGCGACCAATTCATGATTTTTATTCTATCACACCTAAGAAAGACACAATACTATTAACTCCAAAGTGACTCTACGGGTGTTCTCCACAGGGAGAAACAACAGTAGTTTAACAGCCCACTTGAGTGACCAGAAAAGAAGGTACCATTCATCTTTCTTAAATTCTGCAGAAAGACTGAAGATGTCAGCTATTAAAAACAGAAAGAAAGAATGCACATTCTTCCATGCAGAACGAAAAAAGCACCCTCAATTAAGTGTGGCAAGTAGCAAATACACAGGAAGCAAATTAACAATGAATCACAAGATGAACAATCTCCAGCTCCCCACACCTCTTCTATATAATTAAGCTAAAACTGTCCTTACAGAGGGAAAGAAAGCTGCAATGGCTTTGTTTACATATAAACAATTATTCAGCTGCAAACATAACTCACACACATACGAGTTAATGGAGAAAGCATCACCACAGCTATCAACTGCACTTTAGATCTCCTCTTCAGATGCCAAGTAGCAATTACAGTCTCCTTCACCTTGGGAATTCTTAAATATTCTCCTCTTTATCTGGACTAACTTGTGCCATTCCAAGTTCAAATACACTAAAAACTCTCTCAGGTTTCGGGTTGGTGGGGTTTTTAGCGTGGACCAAGGCGTATTTGCACAAATCGTGTCTGAGCAATAGTACGAAAACTAAAAATTAACTAGGAACATGTAACTTTATATGGCCTACCATAAAATGTCACTAATAGCTCAGCAATACTGCCTGAACCATGTCCTCTTTTGAAATCTACAAATGTTTGCTGCAGAACTGTACATGTTTCACCACAGCTAGTCTCAGTTTAGCAAGCAGAAATACTAATGCAAGACTTGTTTTTGGTTTGAGGCAGAATTTCCCTCTGATCCTGCCTACTTTATCACTCAAATATTGCTTTTGCCCAAGATATTGGCCTCCAATCTTTACTCCCTTGCCTGTCTAATTTTTTTATTGTACTATACTGTGTTATTTGGCACACGAAGAATGAGGTTAAGCAGTAAATTAGTACCTTATCTTTGTAAGATGAATTAGGCCTAGACACAAAGGTGCCGAAAGTAATTATTATATTTCGTGAGGCATGGGAAGAATCACGAAGTTAACCTCTGCACAACTATTGCACGTAGAGCTGTATATTTGCTCATGCTCATGAGTTTCTGTATGCTCAGATTTCTCGTAAGTGACAAATAAACCTCGTCATCCACATCAATGTCTTTGTGAGAGTCACACCGCACCAGTATCCAGGAACAATCCCATGACAGAAAAACCACGAGTTTTCATTTTATTTAATTCTTCTCTTTGGATACAGGTTCTACATGTTCCTTACAATACTGTTTTACAATGCAAACCCATAAATTATTTTAATTTTGAAGCTAAAGTAGCTCTTCTAGGCAGCACAAGTACCAGAGAATGGAGTACACATAGACAGATGTAGCAGATCCTGCCAAAGAGAGCAGTGCTATACCCTTCTCCTCAGATGCAGGCACTCCCTGCTTCCCATGTGTGATCACTGCTTGTTTTGACCTCAGGAAGCAAGCAGTATCTATGGAAAATTTCAGTCTTCCTTAAGCTCCATTAAAACAATCCTTCTGCTCTTTTTTCCTTCCCTAGCCAGCTCACTGCAGGGCTAAATCATATGCTCAAAAAACAGTTTGCGTTGGAAGCAACCTTGGAAAACATCTAGTTCCAAACCCCTGCCATGGACAGGGACACCTTCCACTAGATCAAGTTGATCAAAGCCCTGTCCAACCTGGCCTTGAACACTTCTAGGGATGGAGCACCCACAGCTTCTCTGGGCAACCTGTTCCAGTATCTCACTACCCTTATAGTGAAGAATTTCTTCCTTGTATCTAATCTAAATCGACCCTCATTCAGTTTAAGGCCATTTCCCCTCATTCTATCACTACACGCCCTTGTAAAAAGTTCCTCCCCATCTTTCCTGTAGACCCCCCGAAAGCTGCTATAAGGTCCCCCTGGAGCCTTCTCCAGGCTGAACAACTCCAATGCTCTCAGTCTGTCCTCACAGAGGAGGTGCTCCAGATGGTCAAGGAGGAAATGGAATTCTGCTTTTGTCAGCAAATATTCCTTCACGGATCTGATTTTCAACTGCAGGACATTACCACTGCCCAGGTGAAAGCGTGCTGATAGCCAATCATCTGCAGGTAATAAGAAAACATGGAATTGAAGCTAACCAATGCAGTCTCTCAAATGCAAGTTTAAGGTCACAAAGACACAGAAGTTTTGATTTTACTTTCTGCAATAGTGGCTTCTCTTAAAAAAAAAAAAACAACCACAGATTAGAGGAATTATGAAGAACTGAAGCTTTTCCTTTTAGTGCAAATGTAGTTGAAAGTGCATTAACCACAGACCATTCACAGAATATTAAACCAAATGCAAAGATTACACGCAATCTTCTGGTAAATCTGCTGCCCCTAGAAAGAAGGAAAGCATCTACTATACAAGTATTTATTTTAAAATCAGCTACTGATTTATTTTTTCAAGTTCAGATAGGCAGCTATCAAGGAATGGAACTTCAAGCTACCCCTGTTACCTAGGTGCTTCTCCTTCAACTTCAGTGTCAGCTTTATGTGGTTTGTAGGCTTCTCCCACCCTGGAGCCATGACTTCCTTAAAGCCTAGGCTGGAATCAAATCAGCTCAAAGGTAAGCGCAACAGCCAGTGCAAGGCAGGACTGGGACCACGACTGCAAGACAAGTTGAAACCAGAAAGGCCAATCTCCAGTTTTCACATCAGCTAAAGCTGTGATGGAACAGCAGCCCATGCCAACCCCACCAATCCTTGTAAACATGACCTTGCTCAAGGTAAAAAAATAAAATCACCTTCCACAAGAAGGTAATTATTCCATCGATAACGGCTCCTCACTGACCACAGAGTCTCTCTAACATCAAGCTATTAAACTTAATTGTAATGTCCCAGTGGAGAACATGTTGTGTGTATTTGCTGTGCAGAAGAAAACATAAATCATTTTTGCTCAGGAAATGATATGGTGTGCAGAGGGGCCAAGAAATGAATTTTCCACAGCTCTCTGAAAGTACAGCCTCTTTTTCCTTTTAGGTTTTTTTTTTTTTGCTGTTAGTTCTTACAGCTTTTTTTTTTCCAACAATAGCAAATAAAACATATATTGGGATAGTCTCAACTATCAATTTAGATATCTGCTCCCAGCTGTTCATATGTACCTTTTGCACCATGTATTTATAAGCAACATTTGGATCAAGCTTGTTTTTTTAAAAACAAACTAAAAACCAACAAACTGAACAAAACCCCAAACAGGTTACTTACAAAATCTACAATGGTTTTCAAAAGGGCTACAAAACTGTTACAAAGGTTCCTGAAATCCTATTTTCAAACTCCAATTTGAAAATTGCTCCACTAATACCACTGATAGCAAAACAGTTTCCCAAAAGCCAATGTCACACTAGTGTTTAAAAATCAAAGCAGTTAACCTATTACATACATTTTGGGGAGAAGAATGCAGGACTGGAGGTGACGTGGCTGCTTTTCTAAGAGTGGCTACAAGATGAACTCTATGCAAGAGTCTGTGCTACAGCAGTACCTGCACAGAGCCAAACTTCTCTGCCCTGTAATGAGGCTCTTTGTATCAGGCAGCTCCTCCTGTCAGGCCAAAGCAAGAAGTTGGCATTTGCCCGTTGCAGTCCACTGTTGCGACTGACTCATTGTAACTACTAACATTTTTGACAGACTCTGTGTGTATCTGGCAGCCAGGCACCACAATCTTTTGGTGGATGCTGCTTTGCCCTGCCACAGGGGACATGAGAGGCAAAGTACTCTTAGATGACAGGAGGAACCCAAGAGCTGCTCTACGCAGAGAGTGGGAAAGAGACGGATGAGCTTTTACAGCTTCACCTGCATTGGAGTATGGGTTGGTCAAAGTTATACTGCTTTAAATTTAATCCAGAATACGATGTATTGTACACACATAGAGTAAAGCCCAAGACTGAGCAGCACCCTGTTACAAATTCCTAAACACCGAAATTAACCCATCATCTTGCAAGGTCACTATCAAGAGAGAGCAGCTCCGGAGAAACAACAGGTGATGGAAAGAATGAGTAAATAAATCAACAGCTAAATATTGCTTTCTAGGAAATCACCCTGCTTAGATGATAGTCTGCTATGTAAGATATCTGTTCAGTAGGGAACAAGGCGATTAATAATTATTGTACTAACCAACTAATAGCAAATAAACCATGGAGATTTGGCACAGCAGGGAGAAATCTGCTAATTTTCCTACATCGCTCACATAAAATAACAAAAAACTTTATAAATAGTTCCTCATACCACGTGCCTTTGAGTGCGTATCTTTTTTTATATGCAGCTTCCATGCCAAAAATATTTTCTCATTTACGGTTCAGCCATCAGCTGAAATGAATATCCCCTAATCCTTTCCAGGTATAAAAGTAAAATCAAAAGAAAAATGCAATTTCTAAAGTGACCCAACAGCCCTTCTGAAATGTGCTGTGCTGACATACTGATTTCAAAAACACATTAGGAGAATTTTGACCTTTTGCTCTCTCAAATCGGTTGCTGTAAAGAAATAGGTCATTTTGTAACAGGCATTCTCCCTGTAAGAGAGTTTGCATAATGCATTAAGAATTTCTTCTAGAATTTCCTTTTATTTCTGAATACATGTTAAAAGACTACATTAGAAAAAGATAAAAATCACAAAAATGAAAATTTAAAGATCTATTAGAAAACGCTGTTAAATTCTGGATTGTGGAGCTGCTTAAAATCTACAAATGGTCTTGTCAATAACGTCTTGTCTATCAAAACTCACATGACAACAACTCCTGCACCAAACAATTTATAACAGGGCTTTTTAAGTCCATTTAACAATTAGAGGTAGAAAAATAGCAGAATAATCCCGATGAATATACTTAAGACATGGAAAGAATCACTGAGATCTCATGGCAGGGTGTTTTTTCTCCAAATTTGTTGGAGTTAGCTATCCTCAGTTTGATGAAATTCTATAAAACCTGTGAATTACAACACTCAGAACTTCATGGGACCGGCATTGTAAAATTAGTGGTAAACTTCCTTCAAGTCAGGAAAGCACTAATGCAAGAAAAATCTCTCTTACATATGGGCATACTGCAGGTGATGACCATGACCTGCAGCTGTGCTGTGATGCACAGGAACAAAGCTGAGCCTCCCTGAGACCAGCTCCTACTTTCCACATAGCAAACCCAGATACTTGCTGACCCTAAATTTGAAAGGCCAACTTTGGCAAATCAGGCTACTCTCTCTCACCGTTCACTAGAGCGTCTCCACTTCTGCATTAGAAGAAGTCACGACTTCAGGTTTGGTTGAGGTGCCTACGGAGCTTGCTTTTACATACTGTTCCACAGGTAAACAGAGGATTTCATTTTTTAAGACAATCTCTCTGGCATTTTTGACGTGTAATTTACATTCAGAAATCAAATACACTACTATTGTATGAAGAATGAGTACAGGAAAGACATGGGAACTTACTTTCTCTAAATCCAAGCTTTCTTTCATCCATTTATGCTGTATGTACAAATCATCTTGCAAAACAAAGAAGCACACCAAGAATATCAGCCATTTTCACAGTAGGAAGACAAAGTTACTCCTTTCTCTGAGCACTCTCTCTTTGTTCACCTTTAAATATTTTGTCAGAACGCATATTTCCTACAACAAACATGTCCAAAATGGAAGATCTGTGAAAAGAACTAGAACATAAAAAGTACTAAAGGAAATACTTATGACAATATCTCTGCACAGACTTGGAACTACCATCTGCTTACAAAAAAGTGAATATTCATAAGTGACTGGTCCATGAGGTGTACCATCTCATTTGCTTCACCAGGACCTTTGCCTGGATTGAGCTATATCTGGAGCTTATAAACAAACACAAAAAATAGCCTCACAGAGAGATTAAACTAAACACTTAAAACCATCTTATTGACAGTTTGAGTGAAAAAGACAAACTGGTTATTTAAAATGTATTTTTATACATACCTTCTTCCTGCATGGAGAAACTTGTATCATTTCTCACTAATCATTGAGGAAACAAATCCGCTGTAACAGAAGTTTCATTAAATACATTCACTGTTCATTCAAAAACTGTAGTAAACTGTTTTCTATCTACTACTTTATTTTCATTATATATAAGGAAAAAAACATTGTAGTTTTAGGATTTTGTTTCTGTACTTAAAAAATAGCTTTCATGTCATTATCACAGTATTTTCTTTCTCTCATAATGCTGAATTTTACACTCCACAAAACAGACTAGCAGCAACTTCAAGCCTGTACCCAGGGCAAAAAAAATAACATGGCTGTTAACCAAAAGATGTACATTTTCAAAAATCGTGTTTTGTAAAAAATCTATCTTCTCTCATTGGAAGGTTAACTTCTGTGATTACCTTTTGCCCCAGAAAGCTCAACCCATCAAGCCTTCCTCCAAGGACACTAATGAAAGACCTGTCCTCCCCCTTTCTTCTCTATCCTTCCAACTAGTAAAAAATCCCTCCAAACCACTTTTGAGAGCAGTTGCTTCTGCTTCAATGTGGAAGAACATAAGCAGGTCTTATCTTTTGCCTTGCTGCTGTTTTAATTTTATTTTAGCTGGTTTGGATCATTTTATCTCCAGGCACTGCAAACATCTGTGGCTTAAAGCCAAGGGTGAGTTTTCATCCTGCCCACAGAATTTCTTCCATTTCACAGTTAGTTGATCACCACTCACCTCCCTCCAGCTCCTTCCTTGTTTTTCCCCACTGTATTTTTAAAGTATGTTCAATTCCCAATAAATCCAAATGACAGTCTCCTGTTCAGGTTTTAGGGATTTTCATTTAAATAGCTAGGTGGAGGAGGTATATAAACGAGCATTTTCCCATCCATTTTATGTAAAGCTGTATCTAAGATGATGGGTGCATCACCAAAATAGCTGTTCAAAATGAATCATTCATTCCAGTTTCCAACTTCTTGTAACAGATAGCAATTGAACCACCACTGCAAAGACTTTGCAAATTTCTTGTAAGACAGAGCATTTCGTAAGCATAAAGCAATGTGAGAATGCAAAGTATGAAAAAGTTTAAATGCTTTTTTAATTTACAATATGAAAATCGCCTACGTTTTACTCATCTGACTACAGAAGGAACAAAAGCCTTGTTACACGCAAAGTTTATGTAAAAAAATGGAACACCCTCACAAGGGGCAAGACTTCTACAGCAAAATCAAAGGATTAAACTAAGACTCCAGATGGAAAGCACTGACGCTTTTCCTAAGTTTTAAATCTTACTACACCTTGGCTGCTGAAGAGCTGTGTATGTATGAAGAGGCTCACAAACACCCATGTATATTCATATGCTCATATGTGCAAAAAGCCTTGTGTTTTAAAGTTAATTTTATGTTCTCAATATTCAAAATGTTTATGATGATTTCAGAGTATTTTTATTTTCTGTCAGTTTTCTTTTATGCACATATTGCAATAAAATTTTTTCAGGTTCCTTCTCCTTTCCTATTTTCTTGAACTTCTTTTTATTAGTGCATAATAAAAACCTAATTCAAATTCCATGAATGCAAGACACAAAACTCGCTGATCTTTAATAATCTAATGTTTTAACTACTTCAATCTCCTCCACTTTAGCCTTTGCAAATCCCAATTTGCTACCCCTTAATTCTATTCTAAAATACTAAAGCAGTTGTGCTGGCTCTTCACTTGGATTGTATCGTTTTTGTTGGGGTGGGTTTTTTCTCTTTACTTACTTTCACAGTGACATCAAAGGAACACCTGATACAAACGATCCAATTCTTATCATTATAACATCCACTTAAGATGCATCTTCCATCCCAGACAGTCTCTCGTGACCCTCTTACAGAAAGGAGAAGTTACTTTGTTCTAAAACTCATTCCATAAAGAACTTGCTGCTAGCCCTTGTCAGAAACTGTACATAATTATTTGCCTTTCCTAATTTTCAAGAATGCTACTTCACGGGATTTGAAAAAACGCTTATGAGGAAACCAAGATTCAGCACCACCCTTCATCTCACCACCCTGCAAAGTATGAGCTTTATTTCCATTTCATCCCCTCCATAAAGCACACTGACCAGTAGATATGCATGCTCTCTTAAAAGGAAAGGGAGGAAAAGGATTTAGTTGTTCGAAGTTACGTCTAAGCCTATTAGGCACAGATTTTGTTTCCATTTCAGTGCAGTTTCTCAAGCAACACCAACAGAGACATTTACAGTGGTGAATCATGCTACTCCAGCAAGACTGTGTGCCACGTCTCTGGGGGCCTGTGGGATGATGAAAGGAGGAAGAATTCCTCACAAGTGAGATTTGGGGAAAAAAAAAAAAATAAATCTAAACCATAAACCCAAAACAAGCAGATTAAAAAAAAAAAAAGGAATCAACCCCAGCTCATCAAAGTAAGAGGCCAGCATCCTAGAAGGTGACAAAAATAACTGGGAGAAGTGGGGGTAAAAGGAACCCATTGAGGTCATTCTTACGACTTTTCCAGTAGAGCCACGGACTGTTTCTCTTGCCTAAAAAAAGCAGTTTATAAAGACTAAATATGGACTCATCTTCAAGTTGTAATTTATATGCCAGGGACTAGGTTTGGTTAGGAAGAGTAATGATACAAGTATCAATAAAGGATATAGATAATTTTTTTTGTTTGGGGGTTGTTTTTTTGTTTTGTTTGGGTTTTTTTGTTTGGGGTTTTTTTTTTTTTGCCTTACTCCTCAGCAGTCCTTTTCCCAGCATTCTTGCTGGCAAACATCACATGAATTACTGTGTGCCAGACAGCAGCAGTTTTACCTAGGACACGACTTCATCTCTGATACATAGCTCACACCAGCTGCTCCAACAGAATTCAGCACAAAAAAACAAAATCAGTTCTTCTCTTTCCTCCTACAATTTTTAAGATATACATGTGCAGTTGCCAAGACCCTTTTTTGATGCTGGGAATCCAGCGCAATTTACATGTGCCTTTATATAAACACATGCTTCTTTTTATCACACACTCACTTTTCCATGGTTTTTATTCTTGTTCCAGATGAAGTTGATGGAGAAAAGAAGCTACCCACTACAGATGAGGTATTGGACAGCTGCTCCTGTGACAAAAATTTGTTGAGGGGGCGTGTTTTTTTAAATGAAGAAAAAGTAAATTTATTGAACAACAGCACGATATATATTGGAATTTATAAAGCCAGTAGTTCGTGTAAGTTACAGATTTCTTCTGTCACGATCTGGGCACGAGGATTCACAGCACATCAGTTCCACGAAGATTTAAGAGGCAGTGGTAAACCTCTGCTTACTTACTGATTCTTAAAGAAGTCCTTACCAATACAACAGTTTCTAAAACAGAGATGTAAGGTTGCTGCAAATGACCTTAATACAAAGTTGTGATCTCTTCTATAGTCCAATCCAATCCAGGTAAGACACTCTGAACTTAGCCCTGGCAATTTCAGTGCTTTCACTTTAAGGGAAGGGGAAAAAAAAAAAATCACCACCACAAACCCAAACAAACCCTATAAAACTCAGTCTTTCACCACATTTTCTTGAGCTAAATTTAGTACCAGTTGAGTACTGGTACCAGGAACTGGCACTAAGTGATTTGGGCCAATATAAACTAGAAGCAGCAATTTTCATATCTTTCAGATGATTCAGTTTTGCAGGACAAGCAAATGATATGTAAAAATTCCTTAGCAGCTAATCAAAAAAACAAAACTTGAGCAAGCAGCAAAAAGCTCATAATGAAGAAATATATTCCACCACAGGTGGCAGGAAATTGTAGCTACTGATAACAAGTGTTATGGGACTAAGGCAAAGAAAGAAAATTAGCATAAGCATGAAGGCAAAGTAGTGATAGCACCAAAAAAAAAAAGCCTCTAAGCATTCTCCAGAAATCTATCATGAGAATCAAATGACAAAGTAATAAATATGCATTTTTTTGGTAAGACCTCGCATTTAAACATATTCTAAAATATTTTGTGAGTTTAAGTAGCTGGCTGCAGACCATGTGTTGCTTGCATACATAAAAAGCAAAGTATCACTTCACTCAGCACTGAAGCACTGACATCTGCAGAGAAAGATTACTGAGAAATCTAAAACAAGACCCTAAGAAAAAGTCACTCAGTCCATCCAAATACACATAGTGATGATGACTGAGAACCCAAAATATTGAAAACCTATCTCAGAATACTACAGAGACAAGAACAAAGAGGTGAGGAGCCCAAAGTCTGGGCTAAGCCTGAGGCACAGAGTGGCCAGGCTGACTACAGGAGGGTGGCAAGAGAGGTCTCACCTTGGATCAGTCTCAAACTCCTCTCCAGTTTAATTTGCTTTCCTGAAAGACTCTCTGGCTTGTGGAAAGACACGTATACATTGCAATGGATTACACAGCTCTGCAAAAGCTGGCAAGTACCAAATATCCATTTCAGGGAAGGAAGTAGTATTACTGGCTTAGATGAACTCTCCAGGGAAAAAATGGATAGAATTGCAACAGAAGATGATTGGATCATCAAACTGAAAGCAAACAGAATTTACTGACTTCATTGATCCGAGAGTACACAACTGAGTGAAGCCAGTGGGACTACCAGCCATGAGTAACAGCAGGCGAAAGGCAGATTTAAACCTTAAGGCAGCTAAACAAGATCCACAAGCAAAATGTACATTCTATAATAACAAGGGGGAAAAAAAAAATATGTTTTGTCTAAAAAGAGCTAAGCCTGATCTCAGCAAGGAGCTACACCTTCAGGACAAATTGAAAAAGAGGGGAGAAGAGTACCAAAGTGAAGGCCCTTTCTAGCACCCAGGAAAGTAGTAAAACAAAATTAGCTGAAAAAAAGAAAACCAGTTTCTGCTGGATACATTCAGTTCACAGTTTCTCCCTGAAAAAGGGAAATTTAACACAGGAATCAGTAAGAAAATGGAGGAATCAGCAAAGCAGGCTCAGGAAAACTCATGAAAGGAAATGTTCACTCTT
>NW_010412201.1:78958-79776 GCF_000710305.1 Buceros rhinoceros silvestris
CTAGGATCAAGACTTCATCTCAAAAAGGAAATGTTACTTTCCGCCTTTAAGGGGTAAATGTGTACGATGTAGTATGCTACATGCACCACCAAGACTTGGCGCACAGCCTTTGAAATAAAGACAAATGTTAACGCATCTCCCTTGTGAGATTTAGTTTCTACATACTAGTAGCTGAATTGTACTAAACCCTCTGCTGTGTCACAGTAAGAAAATACACTTTTGGTTTGCTTCCTATTAGGAGAAACAGGCAGAAAAGTGTTAATCTGGGCTCTGCAGACTCCAGGTAGAGATGGAAGCCATCAAAAATCCAGTAACATACCTACAAAATCTGTCCCATAAAAGAGCCTGTCAAGAAAAAAACCCTAACCCAACAAATAGCAGACAGGAATTCCACAGTCATGGAGGGTGTCAGTTAACAGATTGCGAGTAATTTACTGGTATTATCAAGGATTGTTTCAAAGAGAACAGAAATCTGTCATTTGCAGCTACTATACCGAGCACGTTACCTTTACTCAGATAAGGAAAATGTGCTGAAGAGCACCCAGAGGCAGCTCCTGTTATGCCACACAGAGGCAGCCAGCACAGAAGTTCTGAACAAATCCTTTTTCTCAGTGGGATTACTCAGCAATGCACTATATAAAAACCTCTCCTAGCATGCATTTAACCATTTACTTTTGGTCAAATGTCAATCCTCAAAGCAACTATTTTGGTGATAGTGAAGCAAATCCACTATATAAAGAGGAAAGATAAAATTAAAATTATCCCCAACATGCAAAACTAAAATATATTATTTATAAAACAATAATAAAATAAATATT
>NW_010412202.1:0-12834 GCF_000710305.1 Buceros rhinoceros silvestris
TTCTACAGTTTTCCATAGCCCGTTTCTTCCTCCAGGTACTAGTATCTGCGGTCCTTCTACAAACGCCTATTTCCGAAATCTCCAGAATGAGTTTTTAAGTGTCTGTTAATCAAAGGAAAAGAATTTCAAAAAGATTCAATCGTTGGCCGGTTCAGTAGAGCAGTAAAAATTTTTTTATACTCTACACTAAGAAATTGTACTTTCTCCCTCCTCCATCCAATTTCTTAAGGTTTGTGAAAAACCAGTAATATAAAATCCTCTGATGTCTGCTGTTTAGTCATGGTTAATTTTTACATGCAGGTAGCACCGTTACCTTTGTTAAAGATAAAAGCGTATGTTAACCCGTGTAATCCAGTCACTGCATTTTGCCCTCTCGGGTTAACAAATGTAAGTCACGCAGATACAGTTTTAAGAGTAGTTCTGCTCAGGCAGCCTTTGTACAAATATCTCCACATTTAGAGACATGGTTGTTAGCAATTTTGCCCAACCTCCTCCTAGGCTATAGTTAGGTAAAATGAATGAATTCTGCTTTGTTCAAATTAGTTCTTTAAGTTAAAGACTTGAGGGGAAAAAACGAAGGTTAAGGGCAACATGCATCTCACTTTGCTACACACAGAACAAGCAGTTTTGCTACCGCTGTCTTTGAGGCTTTGGGCAAGATTCATCACCACATTCCACATTAAACAAAACAACGGACTGCAGTTCAAGTCCTTCTGGTTTCCTGTTGCTAATTAGGGTTTTAAACAACCTTTTAGAAGCGTAAATGGATGAAATTATAACAAAGTGTCCTGAAGGCACAGACAGACTTAATTCCTTCCCTGCTCGTAATCTCTCTCTGTCCTATACATCCTGTAGAAAAACTCACTCCGTTCTGATGGCTACTTCGTTTCAAAGGTCTGACTCTCACTGCGGGGCCACTGGGCTAGACATTTACTTGCAGTACCACTAAGTTCCCTGCAGTCTTTGGCTTATAAATCTTTGTCTTTGAGCCATGCATTTCTTCCTCCCATCTCTGATATGCAGGAACAGTCATTCAGCAGTGTCTAAACACAAAAGGGGAGAAAAAAGTATATAATAGAAGTGTCATTCAAAACAATCCTACTGTATTTTCCCCTGAGAAATATCACGTTTCCTGGTAACTTTTCCACCTCTCCTCCTCTCTCACACACAGCATCTGAGTGTAATTGGGATGACATGACCTGGTTTATTGACATCTTCGTCCAGCAATCAGTTCAAAATGACACAGTATTATTTCATCAGATGCTGAAGCAGGGGAATACAAGGCCTCAGTATGATATTCTGTGTAAAGGAAGAATAGAATTATTCAACACCTGCTAATTTATTGGAAAACTATTTTCTGAGGGAAAGATAACCTTACACATTACCAAACAACACTTACAGGCACTTCAGTTTTCAAAATGAGCTCAGAATGCTGAAATTCTTTTTTTACTCATTTAGGTACACTCTAAGAGTGCTTCTAGCTTGCCAGTGATTCAGCTTGCAAGAACAAAGAATCGCGCTAGGTCCCAATCACACAATGACCTCCCTTTGTGTTTCTATATTCATGCAGGAATCAAGCTAAAGCTTCTAGTGTAACTACTTAAAGTTTAAAATCAGGAAGGAAAGAAATACTGATAACTAGGTTGCTTAAAAGCAAATACAAAAAAGTCTGTAATTTTTAAGATAGCTATACAAACATCCTTGTAAGACATTTCCAAATGCCCACTTCCCTCCTCCATATCTATTTATTTATTTTCAGAAAAGTGTGCAGGGGACAGCCAAGGGCGTAACTTATGCTACTTAGGCTGACCTCTTTTCCAGGAAGGCAGGCACCATAATCTCAAAACCTTTAGCGGTCCAGTGCTCCACACTATTTGAGCATTTGCTTCTCACTAGATATTCTAGGGAAGTTACACAGCAAAGGCTGCTAGATGCAGCACTCTCACCACTTCAAAGGAGTTGTGGTACCTCCTGATGTAAGAGGACACAAGTATGCTAACATCAAATCTTTGGGGTAATAACAGACCTGAGTTGTGTTCTCCTTGGGCAGGTAATAAACCTCACCAGGTAAAAGCCTTCACCTATTTAGCCAAAAATACAAATCAAAAAGTTCCCCCACCTTTATAAAAGAAAGATAAAAATATAGAGATATTATGGATATACACAACAAAACAATTTTAAGCCTCCCAAAAAATCTTCTTATAAAGCATGTCTTTCAGTTAAACAATAAGAGCACTGTACAGCTTTAGGTACACTCTAAGAGTACCAATCTTTCTGCACAGAAAGACAGAATCACAGAATGGTTGGGGTTGGAAGGGACCCCTGGAGATCATCTAGTCCAACCCCCCTGCTAAAGCAGGTTCACCTAGAGCAGGTTGCGCAGGGTCGTGCCCAGGTGGGTTTTGAAAGTCTCAGAGAAGGAGATACCACAGCCTCTCTGGGCAGCCTGTTCCAGTCCTCTGAAACCCTCAAAGTAAAGAAGTTTTTCCTTATGTTTAGGTGGAACTTTCTTCTGCGTTCCAGTTTGTGGCTGTAGCTCCTTGTCCTGTCACTGGGCACCACTGAGAAGAGACTGGCCCCATCAAGACACCTGCCTTTTACATATTGATAAGCATTGAAAAGATCCCCTCTCAGTTTTCTCCAGTCTGAATACAGCCAGGTCTCCCAGCTTTTTCTCATGAGAGAGATCCACCAGTGCCCCCATCATCATTGTAGACCTCTGCTGGCCTCTCTCCAGGAGTCCCTTGTCTCTCTTGAACTGGGGAGCCCAGAACTGGACACAGTACTCCAGATGTGGTCTCACCAAGGCAGAGTAGAGAGGAAGGAGAACCTCTCTTGACCTGCTGGTCACGCTCTTCTTACTGCACTCCAAGTGACCATTGACCTTATTAGCCACAAGAGCACATTGCTTGTTAACTTGTCCACCAGGACTACCAGGTACTTCTCCCCAGAGCTGCTTTCCAGCATGTCAACCCCTAACCTATACTGGTGCATGGGGTTATTCCTCCCCAAGTGCAGGACTCTACACTTGCCCTTGCTGAACATCAGTAGGTTCCTCTCTGCCCAGCTCTCCAGCCTGTCCAGGTCTCTCTGAATGGCAGCAGAGCCTTCTGGTGTGTCAGCCACTCCTCCCAGTTTTGTATTATCAGCAAACTGGCTGGGGGTGGTCTCTGTTGAGCAAGCCTGGACCCACTCACTAGAACCTCTCTTGACCTGCTGGTCACGCTCTTCTTACTGCACTCCAAGTGACCATTGACCTTATTAGCCACAAGAGCACATTGCTTGTTAACTTGTCCACCAGGACTACCAGGTACTTCTCCCCAGAGCTGCTTTCCAGCATGTCAACCCCTAACCTATACTGGTGCATGGGGTTATTCCTCCCCAAGTGCAGGACTCTACACTTGCCCTTGCTGAACATCAGTAGGTTCCTCTCTGCCCAGCTCTCCAGCCTGTCCAGGTCTCTCTGAATGGCAGCAGAGCCTTCTGGTGTGTCAGCCACTCCTCCCAGTTTTGTATCATCAAACCAGCTGAGGGTGCTCTCTGTCCCTTCATCCAGCTCATTGATGCATATGTTGAACAGGACTGGACCCAGGACAGACATTTGGGGAATGCCACTAGCTACAAACCTCCAACTACCCTCTAGACCTCATTAAATATTAATTCCAGTGCAGTTTTACCTTCTAAAAAAAAATACATTTTTATAATCCTGTGCTTAGGTATTTTGCCTGACCTGTTGGAGATGAAATGGCAGTACTTTCACTCTTAGGCATTTATATTCTCCCACTAAGTGAGAGAATACTTGTGGTTCACTGCCCACAGATGGGGGAGACTGGACTCCATAAGCAGCCAGATGCCTGTAGTACAATGTTCTGTCTTCTTGACATTGAACATACTATTAGTTCAATTGCAAGGGAAGTTTACAAATGGATGTTGGTAAATTTTTTTCTCACTAGACCAAAAAAAAAAACCAAACCACAAAACCACACCACAGAACACCCTGAAGGTTGTAATATATTTCCCCAGGACAAGGATTTTTGCCTTAAATCCAAGAGGAACAATGTTATTTCACTTGACTTTTCAACATCATATCATAATAATATATATGCATCTTGACAAGGTTCCTGAAGGAGAGATGAGGGGTTGCTTGGTTTCAGGTCTGCTTTACTCCAGAATGGATCTAACCTTGATAGTTTAAAGGCAGATTATCATATTGAGCCATTATCTTAAGTAACATTCAGAAGAGACTACCAAGAAGTCCAGAAAGGTCATTATTTGCCACTCCCCCGCCCATAATAAATACCTCAGGCTTGGAAATGAACATGGTAACAAAATTTCACTATTCACAAGCAGTTTTCTTCAAAAATTAGGATTACATTGTCTTGCTGCATGAATACGGTAAACACACACAGGGTAAAGACATTAGTCATTCCTCTACTTTTTTTGAGCAGTTTTATTTAAGATATACACATTTTCAGATCCACGTCTTTATCTTCAGTTCCACCTCTCCAGAAATCTCATAACATAAAATATTTTGCACGGGCACCAGGGATACCTTGCATAATGAGGCAGTGTTTTAAAACAATCTTCCAAAATAGCTACAAATATTGCAGAAAATATCAAAATAAGCATTCTCTGGAGAAAAGGAGAGCAATGATCTCCAAGCTGATGTCTAAACCTGACAAAGGTCAGAAATAAACCAATTTAGTTACGCCTGATTATCATAGGTCCCTTGTTAACGGCTTCCATGTAAAGCATGTCTAAACTTGGCTGTGATCAGGAATGCTACTGAATCCAGAAAGACAGAGCTCTAGAATACTTTGGGTTTTTTTCTGTTATGAGTCACACATTTACAACTGCTCAAAATGCCCTAAATTCACCTTAGAAAAAGCACCATCTGGCTATTACTGGCTGCAAATTACCAGCTGTAAAATATCACTATATTAAGAATGTCATCCAAAACAAGGGCTGACCTTTTGTGCAATGGAAATGCAGTGCATAAACCAAGCAAGATTTTTATCCAGATTTGAATTTACAAAACTTACGCTAATTTTTCCTTTTCTCAGAAGGGTATTTTCATCAATATTTTAAGGACAAAGTACTAAAAAGATTGATTTTTGGAAGTTATTTTATTTTCATTTTAAAATACAGTCTGAAAGATGGATAAGCCCTTTGCCACTTCCTTGCACAGAAAGAGATTTCTCCCTAAATAACATAGCACCAGTTATTTTCTGAAGAGGTTTAACTCCCATGTTTTCTCATTATTACTGAAATTTAGTGGGGGATTTGATTCACCACAGATTTGAAGAGAGATACTGCATTGTAATTTAGGTCATTTTCTCAGCATTCTTTTTCCTCTATTTCATTTTTCTTTCCAAAGAACTACAACAGTTCATCCTGCCACAAGAACTGTAAATGCTCTGACTTAATTTTTCCAAAATTTCTTAAATGAAACTAATGTTCATGAGGGGAATATTGGGGCAATAAAATGTTTTGAACTGATAATCTTAAGGATTTGGTCTGGGGGGTGATGAGAAGGGAAGGAGGAGTTTTGTTTTTTACCTTTTTTCCTCTCCATTCCTGTGTCCCGAGTATTTCACACACATATAGATAAAACAACTTCTGGGGAAAATGTTGTAAATACTAATGTGATTTCTTACAGCAGGAAGAATAAGTATACATGAAAACTTGCTTTTTTGGGGTTACGTTAGCAGGTCCAATAGAAGACAAAAATCCCTTCAAACTTTGCCACGATACATCCCTTAGATTTTGACAAATACAGCAACATCAATACGACAAATGCAAGGAAAAAGCAACACTATGCAACAGATTAGCAGAATAGCAGATGGGAAAACTCTTGAAGATTTGTCATGATGGAGGCGATATGAACAGTTGTTTAGGATGCTTTGACAAAACTTTCTTCTATCAGGCTATTTATCAGCTACGAGATTAATTTTCCCAAATATTGTTCTTCATAGGTAGAGTATATTACAAAAAATACTTGAAAAAACTTGATGTTGAGTTAATGAAGCTTGAACGATTAAAAAACATGCTAGACTGCACATTTCCCTCCATAAGTGTTAATTAACAATTAATATTAATGGAATATCACAAAGATTATTAATCCAGAGAAGCAGCTTGGGACTTAGGGCTTTGTACACAACCAAGTAGCCACTCATTAAGTCCGCTGCAATAACTGGAAAATGTGCATGCTCTTTGCCCAAGGAAGTGTACCAATGATCTTTTATTCAGATTTAAATTACTACATTCGGAATCGACTAGAACATTTGGCTAATCATTATGGTTCAGATAACAAATGGAAACTCATTTTACACTGTGATAAAACAACTGCCAATTGCTCCCATTTCATGCTGATGTTCCTAAACTTGAAAATGTCATTCTACCTGCATGGCTTTTAGTTCAGATGTAACACCCATGTTCTACCACCTCATTATCCAAGATACGAAGGAACAGCATTGCAAAGTTTGGACTTCAGCCACTGCAAATAGAACGGCAGTTACTGCCATTTGGTGTTACTTGGTTTAGTGCCACAGTGGTGGTTATCCTCAATTTCCACCTAACACTACACTTTATCCCAATGTAACCAAAACCATAGTAAACAAGGGCACATCCTGGTAAGCATTTAGCCCAGCCTCTGTTTTCAAAACAGACATACTATTTAGGAAGGTCACTCAGGCCTGGCCACATCCCTCCCGTCCTTCAAACCCCTCCAATACAGAGCAGCATGGTACGGATAGCGTATGATACACTGAACCAAACATTTCACAGAACGGTCAATCCAAAAATCTTCTTGCTGCATTATAACTTCCAGTTTTGAATTTGGCATCATTTGGACATAGTTTTGATTGTTCTTACCAAGTTAAATTGCCTACATTAATTACGTATGTGGGAGCTCATCTGCTGTTTGTCATTTTGTTAGTTCCTCCCTCAGTATTGCAAGGGGTTTTTTATACTTCTTTACCATAAGCACACTTTTGGGCTTACTTCAGAGGTTAGTGTCTTATGTGCAAGCTTGGAGGTGTCACTGTTCATTCTCTTTTCTAGGTCACTACCAAATTTAAATAAAACCAATCCCATCACCAACCCCGCAGGACTCCACTGCTGCCCCATTCCCTTATCCTGAAAGGTGATTGCTAAGACCCCTCCTCTCCTCTAACATGCTTCCAGTACAAGAAAGGCCTTCCCCCAAAGCTGTGTGTCAGCATTCAGTGTACCTGACCAGGCTGTTTTAGATACTCCATGTGTGGGGGCTGTAATGGTTAGTATCAAGAGTACTTAACTGGAGATAGGTGTTACACAGGGTTTCTGTTTTAGCAGCATGATACAAAGTATACTGCAAACACAACACACATAAGTTACGCTTCACAAAACAGAGCAATTGCAATCTACAGATTGATCGCAATAACAAAGCAATTCCCTTTATCAGTCTCCTCTCTGAAATGCACTCACTGCCATGGTGCTGGGTGTCCCACGTCACCAGGAAGGAATATGTGGGTTGAAACCAGCTCAATACTGTTGCTCTTTTCAACACACTTTTGCTAGTTTATATACTCTGTTGGGCTAAGCCACATATTCACTCCCCCCATTCCGATCTGGCTGACTCAGGGAGCTATTTACACTGCCAGTTAATCAGCTCTTTAGATGCTGTTCATCTGAAACAAAAGCCACCCTCTGGTCCCGTTTGAGGGAAGGTAGAAGTCAGCTTCTTTGCGTTACTCTGTGCTTTGTGGGCACATCGCCCTTGTCCATTGTCACTGAGCAGTTCTTCCATCATATGGGTTTATTCATCAAGTCCCATTCCACCGCTAGGGTTTTAGTCAGTCACGCTGTGGTAACCGACTTTCTTTTTTGTATCCACTGGATTCCCTTTATCCACATTCTACCACATTCACAGAAGCGTTACACAGTTTGTTCGCAAGGCAAGTCCTCCCTCTACAGAAACCACACTGACTTCCAGGCAGTATTTATCTGCGTGCTTGTATTTGTTATTACAGATTCTACCTTCTTACCAGAGGTATACACCAGCTCTGTCGCTCTGTAGCTGACAGGGTGTCCTTCAGAGCCCTTTCGCAGAAAGGATTGCAGTAGCAATATTCTACTTCTGTGGTATAGTGGCCATTTGTAATGTTGAGCTGCAGACCAAAGTCAGTAATTTCACATCTGAATTCCTTCGGAGCACTCCGGTGAATCCCATCCTAGCCTTATGTGATGTAACTTGTCTATCAGATTTAATGTAACCTATATATTTACTTCAAACTGAGCTAGCTTCTCTGCCCTGGCTGTTAAAAAGGGTGGGTCACTGGGAATCTCTCCAACACCTACAGCAGCAAAGGCCAGTGTGAATAATTCACCATACTTCTCTGCTGCACCTCTGGCTCTTTTGTCATCAAGCAACACTGCCAACTACCCACTGGGTTCCCTGGTTTTAAAGTATTTAAAAAAACATCTTCATCTGAGCTCGAGCACAGCACCTGTCATATTTTGTGAGGTTTCCTGTTCTTCTCACTTGGACATTTATCCCCATCAGTTCTGAGGTTTTTTTGTTTGGTTTTTTTTTTTAACGTTGACCTTTCAGTTTTATTTGCTTTCTGTTTGAACTGCAACTTATTTGTCCTTCTAGCAAAAGGGATTTTTAACAGCCTCCAGACTGCTAGCATTTTCTTGCACTGCTTTTAGGGGTTGGTGTTTTCTTTTGGCAATTTTTCATTTTCATGTAGTTCCAACTCTCAAAATTGAATGTGTATGCACTGGATTTGTTTTGCCTATTGCCTGCTGCTACAACATTAAACATAATTTTACTACGGTGTCTACTACAGGGCAGCTCAGAACTGGGTGTTGAGCAGCACTCAGTCTTAACCAGAACAGCATATTTTCCTGTTGCTCCAAGTAGTTTGATTCAGAGACAGCCAATTGTTGCCTCTAAAAATAGAATTGACTTATATGCAGTAGTTGAAATTTCCCACTATTTCTACCCCTCAAAATTGCAGTTTGACCGGTTTTGTTTAACACTGTGTTCATTATCTTTCCTAACTGCAGTGTGAACTGTACAATCAATACCATCTTATTAGAATCTGGGAATTTTACCCACAAGTATTCCATAATACATCTCTTTTCCTTTAAAGCTCGTCCTCTTGCACTTCACATCATTTTATACACACAGACGCTTTCACTCTCCCGTCAATGTAAACTGCTTTGATTCCTGTAAAGTTGGTAGCCTGCTAACATCACCTTTCATTGAATTTCCTCCTTCTGAAATGCCTGCTTGCAGGTGTCACTTAACATTGTATGTTCTCATTCTCCTATCTCACTTTTTAGATTTCAAGCTGGTATAAAATTACTTCGAAGGTTTCACATGTACTCCACCACTTTATGCTGCACATACAAATCAATTGGCATTATAGGTAAACTAATTCACCTCCTTTATTTTTTGTGTGCTGTTTATTTCTCTCAGACTTGAAGAGTGAATTGAACATTCTTCACATCCATTTAAACCAGGTGATCTTCTGTGCCTCTAAGCTTTCCCCAGTTTAAGTTTCTGTAACCTTTCTAATTCAGTACAGTCAGCCTGACTCCATTACAACTAATATGTAGCCCATTCTTCCTATACAATTTTCCTCTTGCCCTCAAAGTTTCCTCAATTCATAATATAACTAAATCTCACCTTCATATCATATGCTCATCTTTATATAATTTGCCTCATCCACACTGATACTTCAGATCTCTCCCTGGCACTTGGGATAAAAACATGAATGATCTTATGAGGCTCCTGGACCCCGGTCTCTGCTAAGCAGAGAAGTTAACACTCCTTTCCTACACCTTGGAACATCTTTCCTACATCTTTGTCATGCCTATGTAGCAGATAGCAATGCAGACTCTAATTACTGTCTGTTCCCCCACATTCCTGAATAGACATCTGCTCATGTCCGTTACTTTTGTGCCTGAGTTATGCTGCAGTCTTAATGAATGTCAAAAAAGCCCATGTATCTATGTATCACTGAACTTCCCCTTACTACCACCTGCTTCTTGCTACTTGTGACCACCCCTCTGCTTTATCTTCAGGACAGGAGGACATTGATCTCAGCTGGAGCATGGATCTCATCCAAATGACTCCTTGTTAGCAGAGTGTTCTCTATCTTGGAGACTTGGTCCTTTTCTGTAGCACAGGGACTGCTGTTACAGAGATGAGGCTATCCTGCAGCTGTCCTGTCAGTTATGGAAAGAGCCCCTCTGTTTCCCTAATTTGCTTAAATTTATCAAGTCCCAGCTAAAGAGCACAAGCCTGTTCACTTGGTACTGGGGAATCTTTGCATTGCATTGACAAATGCAAAATCTGCACCTTGGACCAGTTGTTACATATGCTGCATTTTGTAACAAACTGGGTAAGCCCTGCTCTGCTGGGGGTCTCCTGCCTGCATCCTGAGATTTTTTTTTTAAAGTCTCTATGGATTAATACTTTTTAGTTTCTCTTTTTGCAGGGTGACTATGATTATTGCCTCAAGATAACCACCAATAGGCCAGAGATATGCAAGACCATAAAAAGACAACAAGGTTAAAGAAAGTCATCAGCTGTATGCCTTCCTGGACCACATCAAGGTTTCGATGCGGTATAACTACAGAGTTTGTTCTCTTCCTTACATCTTGGGAGACTAGCTTTATGGACTTTAAGTAGCCTTAGCTGGGTACCCAGATAGATACACTTGAGCAGCAATCTGCACTCTGGATTGAGTATTTGAGGAAACCGCCTACCAAGATGGCCATAGCATTCTGTATCTCATGATGCTCACATTGATTTCTGTATTTGGAGATACTAGAGAAAAACAAAATGGCCAACTCAAGAGCCCTGGTTATTAACTCATGTCAACTTAGATATATACATGCACACAGAAGGTTACTGAAGCACATCTAGCTATGTCAGTAACCAGATCACACAGAATGTGCCTCCAACACCTTTGTCCTTGGCCTGATCCAGAGCTTTGACTTGTAAGAATCCCTACCTGCTGCTGTAGCACGCGAATTACCAAGCAGCCACGAACGGCATCTCAGCTGGAGATGGCAACTGACACCACGGTAGCAATAAGAAGCAGCTTGTTCAGTCATCCATCAGTTGTATCTGACTGGGGGAACACTTGTCTACTCCAGCAGCCATTTACTTACAATTCATTGAAAGCATCTGTGGCAGTGATTTTTATAGAAAAGGACTAGCTGCAAATTATAGCAGAGAGACTATTCAAAAAGACACTCTTGCTCAGATGTTTCTTATTGCACCCAGGAATCCATTTCTGCCTCCCAGTCCAATGTTTTACATGGCACACCACACTGAATGAGATCTTAAGCACATTAGGGAGAACAGGTTCTAGGGTTTTCTCAGGTTCTAGGGTTTTCCGAAGAATGAGCTTTAACAGAGCCTAGGCTTGCTGGTTTAACAGTACAGCTAGGCAGTGATTTAACCATACAGACATGTCTACAGAAAGTTCAATAATTAGTACAAGTCAGTCCCTGCAGCTTTCTTTCAAGAAAAAGACAAATAGCTTTTAGCTTCCAGAACTCCACAGATTAAGTTATCCCCTTATTTCCAAAATGTAGCTTTAAGCAGAATACTTCAGTAATCGAGAAGAAAGTTTATAAAGCGTGGGGCAGGTAAGCTGAAGTCTGTGTTCTGATTCTCCACAGAAAGCTTGTGAAGGAGTTGGCTAAAATAGAGGTACAGTGGGGAAGAGAAAGGGGAATTAATTAATATTTAAGATTTCAAAGCCAATTCATGAGTTTGAAACAAATCTACTTTCCACTCTATTCTTCTATTCAACATTTTATTTCATTGGATTGGTTACTTTCAAGAAAAGAAAAAAATACAGAAATTTTATTAAAACTACCTGAACTAACTTCGTTAAAATTATTCTTCACTAAAAACCTGGCTTCAGTAGTAGGAAGAAGGTTTTATCAAGCCAACAGATTTAACAGTCCTTCTATTAACCTCCCTAAAATCTTCACTAAAAAAAAAAAATCAACAAACTGAAAAGGTTTATTTTGAGAAAAAAACCCAACTTTGAAAAGAGGTATATACCAGAAAGTCAACATAAATAAAACTGATTATATATTCCCTTGTCTGTTTTTTTCTCTAGAAGACCTGACTAGTTACCTGACTTAAAGAGAATGAACCAAGTTTTGCATTAATAAATAGCTCCTACTGTGGAGATGCTTATAAAGTAAATCAAGACTTAGCATAACTGTGGGACAGGTAACTGCACATTATGAAAAAGAACCTGCATTCAAAGCCCAAGAAAGACAGCTTTGGAGCACCAAGAATTGGCCACTATAGCAGATATTAAACCAGGAATCTTCTGCACAAAGTAAAAACACATGCAAACAATACGTTTTTGTGTGTTCCTGACTCTTTTCTCATTACCATCTCTCCATTTGATACCCCTTCACAATGTTTGTTCCTACTTGCAGACTACTAACAAAGCTAGTGCAGTGAATGGCGATGAAAGTTCTCTCTTCTACTCTGTCACAGTCCTAGTCCTTGCCTCATTCACTGTAGTTTGGTTTTCAGAGCACAGCTCACTCCAGGCAAATGCTGACTGACTCATTCGATTTCCTCAGTTGCCAGGATCCAGAAACTATTTTACACCTTATCTTCTTTCTACATTTCATATTTACCACTTTTCCCCTGTGAAAGGCTGTTGTAGCTTGCTGCGATTCCCATTATCTCTTGTCCTTCCCCTATTTCTCTGCTATGTCTTTCCGTTCTAAGCTAGCTAATGCCTCCCAGAGTTTTTTCCCCTGGAAAGAAAAACTGCAGAATCAAAGAGAAGAGCG
>NW_010412202.1:12921-30847 GCF_000710305.1 Buceros rhinoceros silvestris
TGTGTTAAAGACCTCAACCAGTAGCCATAAATGAAGCCTTTTACCTCATTTACATTTTGCAAGTAGAAACAGAAAAGTATCAGCATGGTTACAGAAAATTGCTATGCTTTTGGCAGAAAGTCATCTCTGATATGAGTCAACAAACTCATCTTGTGCCTATATGAATTCTTACAGTAAAATTAGCTTTGGGTTTTTTATTTGTAAGGAGGGCAAAGAAATATGTCTTCTAATGTAATGCAATGATTTCTAACATGAAGAAATAGGATTTTGTTTAATGAAAACATCCCTATAATTGACTGAAACATTAAAATCTCTTTCAGCATTTAAAAAAAGGATTAGGTTTAGAACAAGTTGCAAATTAAGTATCTCCTCTAATGCTGAAACAAAACTTTTGAAATCAAGACAGCAAAACAATGACTGCTCTGAGTCTTCAACATTTTACAGGCTTTCAGTCTGCAGAAAGGAATGAGCTTAAAAGTGACCCTAGGAACACAGTTTCCCTCTGGACAGAAAGAGGTAGCCACTAATAAGTGTGGGATTTGCCAGAGATACGTAGGCTCCTATTAGATTCTCTATTAGGAGGTAACCGACTCAAAGCTCATCCTGAAATTAAAAGCTCTATCTTAACTGGCAAGAGGGGAAAGGACCAAAGCACCCCATATGAGAAGGACTGTCTAGTGGCTAGAGCTAGGTTCGTTGATTGGGGGTTTTTATTAGTTTGCTTGGGGTTTTCTCTTTGTTTTTTTTTTCTCCCGTTGTTGTTTTGTTGCTGTTTATTTGTTTTTTAAAGCAGCAATAGTGTGCTTGAGTCAGTGATACAGCTGGAAGCCAAAAAAAAAAAACCTTCCAAGTCAAGACTCTTTGTTCCCTTTTTGGCCAGCATGCGCTGCATACTCATTAAAGCATAAAAACATATCAATGCCCTAATCCACAACCTATTGGTATAAAACAGCAAATTAAAAAAGACAGCATTGTTCCCATTTTGATCCTGCCTGCAAACAAATCCAGCCCAACACAGCATGTTTGTGTCAAGAGAATACTATATCCTAAGTAAATTCGTGCAAAGACGTAATTATGTAAAAAGCCTCAATACATTTATGTTAGTGCTTAGTATCTAAAGTACTACCACAATTAAAATTTCATTATCAGCTATCAATTGACACATCCCTGAACATTTTGTAATAATTAAAGTATATCACACCCCCCTCCAATTTGCCCCCTTCTCTTGAGTTGCATAAACACACTATGCGCCTGTTTAAAACCGAAATACCTAATGGGAGCAATTAATACTTTAACAAATCAAACATTTAGCAAAAAATCTAAAGCAGCGATCAAAAAAGCAAGCACCCAACCTCCTCTACCCATTTTTATATAGTTTCTTTCTAAATTCAATAGCAAAGGCTGGGACACATGCAGGGAATCAATTAATTTGCTGCTGCCTCTTTGCAGGGATTCATTAGCAGGCAAAAGGAAAATAGCAGCAGGTATGGGACATACAATTGCTGCTTGAATCTCTAACCAGAGGAATTTGAGCTGACAAAGAAAAATCGACTTCTCGCTGGGTTTTCCTATTGGTTTTCTACTCTTGCCTCGTTAACTTTAATAATAGCTAACCAATAGGAAAATAAAACAGCAGGAGAGGGTATTCCTGTGAGCCAAATTAATCTCCACTGAAGCGGTAGCCACTGCCTGCCCCAATCCCAGGCTCCAGAATGCTGAGGGACTGAAAAATAGAACAGCAGCAGTCAGAAGTCCAGTCCAAGCTATACAGCATATCTAGAAGGTCAGTGATGTCTAATTTCTTCTGTTGCTGAAGCATGAATCATGTCCTGATATTAAAGTAGCTTTCACAAACATGAGTTCTGATTATTTTAAGTTTCATCTTTTAAAGATAGGCTTCAACACAGCCTAGGGTTGTTCCAGCTCTTAAAATAACTGAAGAATCCTGCAAAACTTTCAAACAAAGGAATCTGAGTGCCCTTCCATCAGCTTCCTCAATGAATCCTGCATAGCTGAAGTCTCCTGGGGCATTAGTTTGAAATCTGATATGACAAGTGTCCATTTCAGAATATGAGATTGGTGTTCAAAGTTGAGATTTTCATCAAGCAGAGGAAGAAAGAACAAACAAAAAGAAAATAAAATCCCCTCAGAATTATCATTAAACACAGAATAGTTTCTCATTTCACCTTTGGATTAACAGCAATAGGAAAAAAAAAAAAAACCACACACACCAAAAAACCACACACACAAAACCAACAAATCCCTGAAACTGTTTTCTGAGCAGAAGGAAAAAATCTGAATGAGTGTGTAAAAGAAAAAAAATCTGAATTCAGAACTATTCAAAACTAGCAGAGGCTGACTCAGAATCATATCCTCCCAAAATCGCTCAAAGGCTGAGGGCAGGGCTTTCAAGATACTGTAAGGATATCTTCTGTGCTCCAGGGAAGGGAAAGAACTTGGTTAGAAGAAACTGAGACAACATATATCCAGCAAGCTGTGGCGGACACTAGCTGTTCCAAGCTCTCCTCTATGTTTCATGCACATAAGTACAAACAATGATGGATTATGTGGTATTTAGAATTAAACTTCTTGTTTTCTTTGTTATTTCTTTGATATAGTATCTTCTGGTAGCTCCCTATTTCAAATCTATATTTCAGTTGTTTTGTTGTTTTCACATAAACGAAATTGCTTCACTAGTCTCTTGTTTGGATGTCCAGGAAGGGTATTTGAGCTAAAGCTGCTACTGATTTGAATTTAAGTTTAGAAAACCATACGGAACTAATGGAAAGGAGTGCAGCTTCTTAGAAGACAATCTGAAGAAGAAACCAGTAATTCTCTACTTAGCCACCACTGAAACACCTTTGTACTTTTCTGTAGTAAGGACTCAATAGATAGGTAGCATCAGTTACAGTCTTCACTGAAACAATCTGCTTGCTATTCCTGGTTGTTTTAATCCACTTAGAAACTACTTGTTGCATTACCTTTGGCTTCTACAGTTAGTTTCATTACAGTGCCTATAGCTGCATTTCTGTTGCCCATAAATGCAGCTACCACACTATCCATCCTCTAATGAGGTTCACTGGACAATATTTGTATCCCATTTTCTACTGTTTAACTCTGCTAATGTTTCCATTGTTCTGGTGAAATATTCTGTGTTGGGATAGTGCCTCAAAAAAAGGTACTTTTAGGAAGCTTGAGCCAAAAACCAGTCAGTCACATCTAAGAATGAAAATGGATGCAACTATTTATTTTTCTCACATAGAAAAAAAGTCTGTTCGAGTATGCAGCTGATAGTCTTTAGCATCTCTTCACATCTGTGCAGAATATAAAAATCTATCCAATGGAAAATAAAAAGAACCCCACAACACTAGCTCTGATATTATCATAGATTTTATCATAATGTATACACATAAGAGGGGAGAATTATGATTATTTGCATAATGCAACATCACTTAAATTTTTTTCTGGCCTTTTACTGCTTGGCTTAGCAACTTTACTGTTCTTTCACATACTGTTTATTTCTAGTAATTACCCCTTGCTATAAAAATGTTAGGCTTTTGGGTTGGTTTGATTTGGATTGGAAATTGTGGAAAAAAATTAACAGGGTTATTCTCAGAGTAATTCATTTATTTACAGACACATATTCAAAGCCCCATTTCTCTCAATAGCAGTAAAAACATGCAGAATGAATGCACTCCGAGGGTCCCATGCCAACCTTCTCCTTTAGCTAGGTACACAGTTTTGTCTCATTTCTGTTTCTTAAAAAAAAAATATTTTGTATGTATATACACACACACAAAATCCTCCTTTTTTTCTCTTTCACATTCCACATAGTTTACCACACCTAAAGTCATTCTCCGGTCACTTTATACCACATGTACAACCAATTCCTGAAACTGAGAGCTCATCAACTGTCAATCTTACAAATGTTACCAGACAATTTTTTTTAGAAGATTTTATATAAGCAATTTAAAAACCTGCTGGTAATTCTAAGGTGTTTAGCTGAAAATGCATGAATGTCATAGAAAATGGGGTCTTTTAAGATGTCACAGGCTGAGCCTTGAAATTAACCCATCATTTTCGAAAAATTTGCCTGCATATACTAACCTTCAAAGTCTTCAGTTCTGGAAATTTAGAACATGGTGGAAGATCCAGGAAGACTCATTATAAATCTAGAAAGGTTCCTCAAGCATCATGCACCCTTTCCTTTGTGGGAGGGATACATCAACATTAACAAGAAAATATGTTTTTCCATCTCAGACAGCAACAGGGAGCAGAAAAATGGTTCAAGTGAGCATCAGATTTATTTTTGAAAGGGAAAACGAGAACTGAATAATACTTCAGGAAGCAGAAGCAAGAAGTTTAGTGACAAGTTAGAGTTCACCAAATTCACTTCATTACCCTTCCCAAAGAATAAAATGGGTAATAACACTTAAGTACTTGAAAAATTCTAGTTTCTCTGATAAATCATGTACCTAGACAAATGCCCAATTAAACAATAATTTGAAATAAAATACATCTTTCCCCCTCACCCCTACTCTAATATTTCATTTTATAGTCTTGGTAACATTTTCAGGTGTGTAGTTCTGCAAAAGGGTTACACATTTAATCTGAAGTCATAACTGAAAACTCATCCCTGGGAACTAAGGCCAGGAACTCTTGATTGCCAGGGAGCAGAAGAGAGCTTGGTTTCCTAAGAGCCTCTAGCAGTATACACAGACATCACTGCTTTATACAAAAGTAATAGTGAACAAGTGCTCACAATTAGAGCCATTTTATTAACAAGCCTTTGATTTCCCCACCCTCTCATCACCTACCTTTCTGGATTATAAAAATGTAATCACTTTTCCATATATTTTTTCCGTTTGTTCCTGGTGATAACTCCTGTACAGTTTGGTAGACTATAGACATAGAGGAAGGCTCAGGAAAGTATTTGGTAGATCCCGCTCTGCATATATATTCCTGCTCATAAATCATCTGTGCTTCCTTGCTGCATGACCACCTGATCTCAAGGGAGCTGGAACTTAAGCACCACAGGTGTCCTTGCTGTTGTTACTCATGACATCAGACTCCTTACAAAGGATCATTCAGCCAACTCGTCTCAACTACATCATGCCTCTGCAAGGCACCATACCTGGTGGCAGACTTGTCTGAGCACATACATCTGTACCTAACCTACCCACACTGCAATCCAAAGCTGTGCTGTGGGACAGAACCCACTCAGGCGTTCTTCCTGACACAGTTTATTTCTTACATTGACACCTGTGGATGCAGATAAGCAGGCTGAATGTTGTGTCAGGTTCAGCCCCAGCACAAGATGTTCTGGAAGTTTTATCTATATCACAAAGGTTGAACAAGTACAGAATGAGCTCAGGGAGAATAAGAGAAAAAAAGTAGTGGGGATGGAAATACACATATCCTCAGATATGCAGGAACAGGATAGAGGAGTGAAGAGGCATTCAAGATACATCTCTGAACTGCAACTAGACTAAGGAGAGTAATACCTGTAGAACCTGAAGTCATGATTTGCACAGAGCTGTAGTTAGATATCAGCTCCATGCATTTCCTGTGATAAGGTCAATTACAGCAATGAAGCAAATTACTTACTATGTGTATTTAAAGGAGCATTTGACAAGAGAAAAAGAACATTAAGTCCACCCTGAAATACACACGTACACAAGTCTATCAAATATTTCAAAGGCTGTTACAACACTATACAGACAAGCCTTGCCAAGGAACCACTACTCTAGCTGGAGCTGAACAGCCGTGTTTTTGTTGCCACAGACAGAAGAGAGTGAACTGCTAGCAGCGGATTACTCATGTTACCTATCAATCAGTCACTTTCCATGAGTTTGAACAAAGGCACCTGATCTTGTTGTTGTCACAGCATTGTTCCACTCTACCAGACTATGCTTTCCTGACTGCTCTCACATCCAAGAGCTATGCAACAGGGCAACATGGAATTGCAGCAATGAGGGTATTCTTTGCAAAAAATATTTGCTTGATGTAAAGTTCTGCAATTTAAGCCACATATGCTATCTGTCTTTCTTCCCTCTCCCCAGAGGATTTTTATTTTATTTTTCGGCATTATGCAGCACATTACCAAAATGCAGAGGTCAGCTATTACACCTAATCTTGCACACTCTCCATGTAGGACATAGGACATCTCTTCTTACAAAGAGCAGCAGTCAGAACTTTAAAAGTGCCTGTCAGCTTTTAACCCTTATTTACTTTCTGTATGTATGTCAGGATTCCATTTTTAATTACAAACTACTTATTTTCCACAAGATCCCTGCTTAAATCAGAAACTCAGAAAGGATAGCAAATGCTTCCTGGTTGACTAGTCAGTATTTTGCTTCTTATTCATCACTCATTTTGTGACCTCAAGCTTTATTTACTACCTGCTGTTCTGGCTCTGCTATGAAGACAGAATTACTAATTCCCTTAACAGATTTTCCTACAGCTCACATTATTCTGGCATCCAAATACTTCACAAAAAATGGTAATGGCTACAAAAACCTCACAAGATGAAAAAATATTTATCCCATTTTACAGACATGGAACTGGAGGAAAAGAAAAGGTAAGATGTGTAGGACTTCGGATACTCTAGAAAACCTGCTTCTAGGTAACCAATTTCAAGTAAGTACTCATATCTTCATAGAACACTACACCTTGTCTGGCCATACTGTTATTTTGAACAGTCTTATCTCCAGCCTTGAGAGTACTCAACAGTTACATGAAAACCAGTTTTATTATGCCACTAGATTTTCTGTATGGCAAAGTAACTGCACCAGTTCACATCTGATTCTTATGGATATTTTCTCTGTAGGTTTTCTCAAGTGATTAATAATGAAGGTATAGCCTCTCACTGGAAACACTGGTTTATGAGTCCCATCCTAAACTGTACCACCACCTACTTCCACAGACCCTGTAAGCCCTAAGAGTTCCATCCTGACAGCAAGTTTTGATGATGCTAAGCTTTTTCCCAAATGTTTTGGGAAATTCAGTTTTAAAAATTCAAGAAGTACCTTGAGGAAGAAAAAGAAAACAACTTCATTTTATTTGAAGTTGTCACCCTTCTCTCTCCATCTCTTGAAGAAAGGAGGCATAAAAGAGGGAAGCTAAATAAAACATAACAATAATTCAGAAGAAAACTAAACACTGCTGTTGAGCGGCAGACAGAACTAACACAGAAAAGCTCCATTTACTAATGTTACTAGAAGATTCATTTTATTCCTGAAAAGGAATAGCCAAAACCCTGTTTTATATCAAGAAATTCTTCCTCTCCACCCCCATACTGCTAAAAGAAAGCATGTTCGAGAAGAGGTGAGTTACCTCAATCATACTGCTACCTCAGTGAATAGACACAGGTTCAGGGATGTCACCTGCTGGATTCATTCACCTATTTCTCCTTCCTTTTACAACTCAGTTCTTCAGTTGGAGTTAGAACGTAGATGCCTTACACTGGGTGCAGCAGACCTCACTGTCTGTAACTATGTCACTTAAGTTAATGGTCTAAACCGCATATAATCGAGAGGTGTCAAACACCTTCCTCAGGACAGGATAAGACAATATCTAGAACTACATACTCGTTGACTACACAGCCTAGATATCTAGGCTTCACACTTTGGACACCAAAGACATCAAAAATGAACATGCCAACTTACAAAGCACAAGCAATCAGACCACAGGGAAGCCTAAATTATTAGCTATTGTATTTCAAACCAAAAAGCCCAGCTAAAAAATGCAGACACAACCCAGACTATAAAACAAAGAAGCCCTCTTTAATCCAGGCAGGATGAAAAAAAAATGAACAGCCCCTAGTTACATCTTCACAAAGCTTTCATAGGAGATGCCTGTTTTAAAAGAACAGCTGTTTCTGAACATTAACCTAGCCACAAACAATTCATTTTCCTTACCTTTTGGGTTAACAAACCTTTTCTTCTGCTCATCAATCCGGTCCCTTCTAGTCTCCTTAAAGTAAAGGACAGAAATACCAATAGCAGCAGAGAAATCCTCCACTTGCTGCAGCAATGGCAAATAAAGTGATTTCCAGGCACATGGTCTGAGCAAAGGCCTGTTGAAAAGAGAAGAGCCCAGGTGTGCCGGTAGCAGAGTTAATGAGCAGCACATGTTTGCAGTTAAAACCTTTAATTTAAAGCTTCTTCTGAGCCAGGAAAATTTTGGGAATGGAGACAACAGGCAATCAGTGACCCTGTCAACCTAAGAAATCAAGATTTGAAGTTGATTTTATTGCCAGTATATTGCCAAGCCAGTACTAGCTGGCTGTTTTTTATTTATTCCATAGAGAAAAAGTAATGCCTTTATAATCACATCCTCTAGAAAATATTTCTGAGAGTAACAACAGGGTGAAGAAAGGCTTTGAATTGTTGTGCATAGTCATACTGCTCTACCTTATACAGTATCTCGTTAACTTGCTTTTCCTAGAGAATGAGAACAGAATTAGGGTATTAGAAACTGAATAAAGTTTGTCTTGTATATACCGGTTAATTGTCTCATCTAAGACTTCACCCACGCAATTAAGTTCCATTCCAAAGTGATTACAAGCTAATTCAGGTGATCAGAAGATATTTGGTCTTGTTCCCCTGGTGCACAGACAGCTAAAGGTCTAGCAGCTTTCTGTCCTCTTAGCTCCTTGCCTTGTGCTCTCACACTGCAGCTTCTGATAACGAACGGAAAGCATGTCAGCAACCCACTGTGACACAGAACCTTGAATAATAATTAACAGGCGAATGCTTCTAGCCCCTTCTTGTTTTGTCCATTTAGTGATGGGGAGGACAGGAGTGAAAGGATGGAGCACAGACTGATGAAGAAACAGGGAAACATGGAGACAGGACAGAAAAACAGGGACAAATAAAACCTGAGAGCTCTCCCACAGCAGGAGGAAACATCCACATATGTAATATGTCACCTTGTCTAAAGTATCTCTGCCCTTCCTTGAGGGCTTTGACAGGACAGAATTAAAGCCTTTTCCTAAAGACACTGGTATCATTTCTACAAAGGAACAGGAGATTTTGGAAGACCTCCATGTGATGGAAGGAACACTTTACACCGGGAAACATCTCTATACATTCCTACTCCTGGCTTCCCTCACCACTGTCAGGTGGGAAGAATTGCAAAAGTCCTATTGCAACCAGAAGGGCCTCTTGGGCACATTCGAAACCTCCGCCTGCTTTGAAGAGGGACCTCCAGGAAAACTCTGCTCCCACTCTGTGGGCGTTTGCTGCCTCCTGCTGCCCGGCGTTTGGGAAGGCTTTCAGATTTACAGCAAGGTGGCTGGTTTCAGAGGAACGCAGGGATAAATTTAGCATCTAGTGTCACAGATTAACACCCCAGTTGAGAACACGATGAGCTCAAATATTGAATACGATGGCTGAAGAGGTCAAATTGCTGCTGGAATGAGTTTCTGGAACTGGGATTCTGCTAGAACGGAGGCTATAAAATGCAGTTTCTGTGGAAGGGATTACCTCTCCAGCCCTGGTTGCTCGACACTCAGAAGGTCCCGTGACACGCTATAGTACTTCCCTGACTGTGTTAAGTTTAGTAGGAACTAAAAGGAGCATGGTGCTCTAACCTGTCAGAGTTGCACTTTGCTTCAGCAGAATTCCCCTTCTTCTTCCTTGCTTAAAAGGAGCACTTAAACCACACCAAAGCTAGTTGTGTTTCTGGGTCAGAGAAATGCAGGTGACAAGCTGACATTAAGCTTGTCATAAATATCTACAGACTGTTTTGAAAAGTCTAGTAGGTTTTAAAGGTCCTAGTTAATCAAAGATTCCATTTTCACCAATAGCTACTCTGTCGATAAATATGGAGTTGTTCCTTGATTGCTGTCTGAATTCTATTTCTCTTTTGATAATATTTTTATTAGAAATGGACTTCAGAGAATCCCCTGAGGTTGTTTGTTTTGGTCCACAGGAATAGATTGTTTTTGCAGAATGAGGTAGAGAAAGTACTTTCTGTATTGAAAGTGTGGAAAAATCTTTATCTAGCTTAAATTTTTACATAAACATGTTTTTAGAAAGATGGATTGCTTTTTATGGGAATGCTTAGAAATATATTAAATGCCATAAATCTTTGTCTACAGAGATCATATTGAGAAAAGATAGATTCTAAGTGAATTTATTCATTTATTATTATTTTATTAAAACAGTCATGACAAAAATTCTTTTAGAAGTTTCTGCAAATGAAATGTTTATGCTCAACTTTTCTCCTGACCCCCCAGCATACACCCAATCCTTTTTCAACCCACTTACTAGAAATGGAAAGGTTTACTTTATCCAAAACAGAGGATTTTCATATATTAAACTTTCTTGTAAATGATTAGATTTTTTGTAATGTCATCTGGTCATTTGCAGGACACCGTGTGCATGTGTTCCTCTAGGTAGATCAGTGGATAATGACCAATGATTTTAGCTATCAGCCTGAAGATCAGTGTGTTAAAAAAGCCATCATGTAAACAAAGAAACTCCTCGGTAGACAATGTAAACAAATGTCTTCAGAAAGCGGGACTAGTGCATAAATCGTGCACGCAAGCACATGATAAATCAGATGGCTATGGTTTTTGATAAACAACGACAGTGGCGACTGTGAGACTTAATAATTTCAGTTTCCGCCACTTTTGATTCTCCAGTGCTCCCCTAACTCAGACCATTTTCTTTACCCCTATTGCTTTAACATGCATTCCTGTCTATTACACCACCAGGCTCTCAACATAGCTTAAGGATGGTGACGACCTCAAAAGTAACTACTGTGTGACACAAGAAGTGTTCTCTTGCTTTTCTGGCATAGTAGTGTTAGATATGAACCCACAATATTATTCTATTGTAAATAGTAAGTTATTGGCTCTTTGGTTGAAGATAAGTCCTGCAGACTTCTCTGAGCACAAGCTGTTAACTCCTGTAACACTAGGTGCAGAGACCAGTGTAAGCTTCTGTAGAGTCAAACATAGCAATGACTTTTCTTGATTAAAATAAAATTAACTTCACTAGCAACTACAGAGAAAGGATATAAAATTTTTTCCAGTGTCTTCAAAACACTTTTTTTCTTAAATTGTTTCTTTGCTATCTTTAGTGTGTTTTCTACTGCAGTGTTCCATTTTTTCTCTTGTGTTTTTATTCATTTACTAATAGCTAAATTTTTTATTATACATTTTTGATTGAAAACACTTAAAGCAACATTAATGATTAGCTGTGACAGGATGAACTGCTCTTTCTCCTAAATAATAATGTTTGGTATGCTGTGCTAGTGCGTGCATTTCAGAATAAAATTTGCTTTCCCCTAAAGGTATTTTCCATATTATCTTAGATTTGGGGGGTGATTTCAACATTAGCTTTTTATCTGAAATAAAAATGAGTTTTCCTGTTACTGCTGAGAGTCCACAGGCTTTATATTAACCTGACAGTGCAGGATGTTGGGGCTTACCTGCGCTTATCCTGCCATGAGCTGGTATAAGCTGCGATAACAGCCATCTAAGGGTAAAGGCACTACTGCCTACCTTCTTTCAGCTTCCCCCTTGCATATCATACATGGTCTAAGAAAAGTCACTGTTTAACACGCAGGGGTCTGATCTGTGAATGGCGGCTGGAGAGGGGGACAGTATAGCACTCAAACTTTACCTGGGAACTAATGAACAAATAACAGACCTTGGTTCAGAAAGTATAAGAATAATGCCAGACCGGCACCACCAGCAATGAACGTGTGTTGCTGAAGAGCCTTTCGCTTGAGGAAGACAGACACTGTAGACCTTTGGACCTAAAAGCACTTAGTGTAACAGCAGAGAAAAGGGGTAAATACTAGGAAGACTTTGGTATGACAGTGTTAGTTGAGGCCTTTGAATTTATACGAGTGTTACACTTACTGTAACTGGTCTAATGATAATAAATTGCTGTGTTTTTTATAAGGCTGTTAAGAATAATTAGACAAACACTAAATCCTTAGTTCTACACATACAGCATGTTCCATTTTGCCCATAAGAAGATTTTTCAGTATAACAGCTTGAACTGGCCTAAATCCATGATATTGCTGGAAAAGTCACTACCTTCCCCTTAAAAAAATGAACACTCATATTGCTACTATTACTACTAATAATATTTTCAGTCACATTGGGTCTATGACTGAGCAGCTATGCTCAGTACAGCTAGAGAAAGGAAGAGAGGTGGAGATCACGGGATGCTTTGGGCTAGAAGGGTCCTTCAGAGGTCATCTTGTCCAACCCCCCTGCAGCAAGCAGGGACATCTTTAACTAGATCAGGTTGTCCAGAGCCCCATTCTACTTGGTCTAGAATGTGTCCAGGGATGGGGCATCTCCATCTCTCTGGGCAACCTGTTCCAGTGTTTCACCACCCTCATTGTAAAAGATTTCTTCCTTCTAACTAGTCTAAATTTCCCCTCTTTTAGTTTAAACCCATTACCCCTTGTTCTGTTGCGACAGGAACAGTCTTGCTAAAAAGATTGTCCTCATCTTTCTTATAGACTCCCCCTTTAAGTACCGCAATAAGGTCTCCATGGAGCCTTCTCCTCTCCAGGCTGACCAACCCCAACTCTCTCAGCCTGTCCTCACAGCAGAGGTGCTCCATCCCTCTGATCATTTTTGTGGCCCTCCTCTGGACTTACGCCAGCAGGTTCATGTCCTTTTTATGCTGAGGACTCCAGAGCTGGCCACAGCACTCCAGTACTCTCACTATAGCACGGTACAGTGGCATCTTCACAGTGAAATCAGGGGAAAAAATCTCTATGTATGAAATCATGGTGGTTTTTTTTAATGTACTTGCTGACTTCGGTAGCAAAATAGATGAAATTTCTCTGGACCTACATATAGGTAGCAGCTGAAATTTTACACCTTTTAAGGAGCAGAAACGAAATGAATGAGTCTTCTCAGTTTAGCATATAGCCAAAAGGCTTCAAGTCAATCCCAGTTAAACAAAGAAATTTAGCACATGCTAAAATCAATAAACAGCAAAGCATTTAAATTCATGTTACACACCAAAGACATAAATAAATATAAGCATAAACTTCCAAGCATGTGTCTGAGCGCTTCCTTTGCAAAGATATTTAGATGCCAAAATAAGAATATAATCACCTTCTAAGATGTTCAGAAATCGCTATCCACAGAATCACAGAATCATTTGGTTGGAAGAGACCTTGAAGATTACTGAGTCCAACCAAAAGTTAGACAATTAATTCACAATTAAATTCCAGAAGTAATTTGCACCAGAATAATAACTCAGTTAATTACTAGACAACTTGCACTTTACAAAGCTAAGCCAAAGGATCAAAACATAGAGCCTTGACCTTCATTTTTGGTACCAGAGAAAGTAGAACAGTTATCACTATTTTCCCTGTAAATAGCTGGGCATTTGGTATAAAGAATGATTGGCTGTGTACAACGAATATATTGCTGTGATGCTATGGAACTCAGTTCCTGAGGAACACTTTATTGTTTCACTGTACCTGATGCTATTATTTCTAATGTTCGTGTGGAAAGGAGCTGTGGAGATCAAATTTTTACTCTACAAACTCAGCAATATGCAGAAAGTTACACATTTCTCCTAGGTGAAGGTTTAGGAATAGAGCAGGAATAGTGAACTACTAAGTGACAGATTTGTTAGGATTAAATACCTTCCACCTAGTAGAATATAAACACATAACACCCACATAATTTGGGTGGGTTTTCCTTTGGTGTAACCCTCACAAGAGTTCCTTAGATCTTGCCATGTCCAGAAACATTCAATCTTCAAGAGCTCAGGTCAAAAAAAGCAGCATGGTATACAACAACCATGTGGACATAGTAGGAATCTAGACGTTCTTTTAAAAAATGTGATTTGTCAAAATATCTTCTAGGAATCAACTTCTCTAAAAATTGTAGAAAGTAATAATTGTCAAAGTAACATTTATTGCTAAAAATATTATTGCTTTCATCAAGAGTAAAAGAGAAGGGGAGGGTGAAATTCAATACACAATTAAAAATTAGTCACTGAATGTGTATTCCTATAGCATTTGTTACAGGAAGATGATTAATCCTTACAGTAAATAGATTTTACAGTAAGTAAATTTCCTACCTACTTCCATCATATCTGTGTCTTTTCTGCTTAATCACCATACTTTTCTGAATACTGAGATACCTGAAGTAGAAAAAAAGATAGTTTGTCTCAACCACACAAATGCAACAAATACATTTCAATATTACCTTGAAGAAAAATATTTAAAGAGGAAAACCTTGGAGAAAATATCTCAAAAAGAAAGAATGTACAATATATAAAAATGAAGAAGAGTAAATAGGACCAACAGAAATATGATGACAGGATTCCAAAAAGCAAATACGAGAATAATAGATTAAAAATGCAGAAACCTGAAGGAAGAGAAGACAGAGGTATCCATCAGGAATAGTAGGAACAATTACAAAAGAACAGCAATAGCCAAAAAAAAGAATGTTTACTGGGAGATAAACTGAGAAGAGCTAGATTCAAGGAAGATAAAGATCAGCCAAAAAACCTAAAGCCCAAAAGCAAAACCCACCAGAAAAAAATGGAGAAGAGAGATTCTGCGGAATATTTAATAGAGAGAATGACTGACTAATGGGAAAATGAAGGTAAACCTCAAGAAAAGCTGGGAACAATTTGTTATTCTGCTTCCTGTTTTGTTCAAGACAGTTTGGTTTAAATTTCTCAGAAGCCCAGCTAACAATGTTTCATGCAAGTGAAGTAAATCTTCATTATTCCCTACATAAATACCAGAACACAAGGTGTTGCATGCAGTGGTTTTTGGAACTCAATTCTAGAGAAAGATTCTGTGCAAAGCTGTACCTACCTCCTTTTGACATTTCCTGGTTTTTAAAAACAACTTAATAATAAAAGCACATTCTGATAGAGGCTCAGAAGCCCCTTATACCAAATATAAATTGAAGAAGCCACACCAACAAAATCAGAATTCAGCTTTCTTGTACATCTTTGTGTTGCTCCTCTGTTTGTGATGTTGAACAAATAGAGATAAAGCTTGCTTTAGGTGGTAAGAACATTGGCCTTGTAGCTGGATGTGCCTGTTACAGAAACTGTGCATGAGAATGGCAAAGGGAGAGGTTTGAGAGAATGGTGTTACGTTCCCATTTTGCCTAACAAGAACAGCTGGGTTGTCACATCAGGAAAGAGAGGTGCCTGAATTATTATAGCTTGAATCATACAGGCCACTAGGTGTGGATTGCCAGAACTACCTACACTATGTGAAAATGAAGCCATCAAACTAGAGAATTGAAGGAGAATTAGATACTTGTCTAAAAGTCTCAGTCTGAGAATAAAACCATATTTTATTTAACAGTTACAAATAGATAAAAATGTGAGGTACCCTTATGGGTGAACATACCAACAATTGCTTAAAATAATAGTAACATTGATTTTATCTTAATTTTTGTTTTGCATTCCAGTATCACTTACAGTTTTTGTTTTCAGTTTTTGTTTTCAATTCCAGTACCTCTTTTTTCCTCCTTTGTCTTTTTTTTTTTTTTTTTTTTTTTTTTTTTTGGTGTATGCGTGTGTGCTTGTATGTGATGTAAGCTACCAAGACCAAAGAATCATTGACAAAACATACTGACTGTGACTGAGACACTTTTACAGATGGCCACATTCCATTAGTGTTGGTGTATTTTTCTAGCAGAAATGTGTGCTTGTATGTGATGTAAGCTACCAAGACCAAAGAATCATTGACAAAACATACTGACTGTGACTGAGACACTTTTACAGATGGCCACATTCCATTAGTGTTGGTGTATTTTTCTAGCAGAAATTGGAACTATGAAAATATGCTACTCTCTCTGGGAAACTTAGCAGCCGAACCCAGCTGCAGTGTTATCGTGTGGGAAATGCTATCTACACTGGCCTTGTTTTGGTAGCTTTAACCACAACATTCACCATGTGGGATCTAATCCCTCTTAACCAATTATAGTGCTTTAAGAGATGTGTGCTGTCTGTGTAACAGAGTCACTATCCAATCACCATGTAGTTAGTCGAGTGGACAAGAGTCTATAAATTGGGATGTAATGTAAACAATAAACGGGTCTCACTGCACACCACATTGGCATTCGGAGTGATTCGTCCCACTTCAGCTCCAAGCCTGCCGTTTCCTATCGCAACAATTAGGAATGCACATTCCACTGAATATGCATATAATAAATGGCTATTTCTACATCAGGTAGCTTAAAATTCTGTTGCAAGATAAAGTGAATGAAAATTAAAAAACAAAAAGGCAAGCCAGGTAGTAATGAAAAAATCTTCATTAAAATAGTTAGACCATGAAGAACCTGCAAAAAACCCCCAAAAAAGTATGCCTTTGAATCAAAGTTGTACCCTTAAACAAAAAGAAATTTTGTAACGAATCTCACTATCCACTTCATAGCTCTCTGCTTAAAAATAAGAAAGATCGGTTTGTAAAACCTATATTATTTATTTATTTATTATATGTAACCCTATATCTATATCTAGATACTTGCAAGAAGAATATTTAAAAAAAAGAAAGGAAGATAAAAGATGATATACTTTTCTTCCTTTCATGGAATATTTTGTGGAAAGTGATTTCCAAACTGTCATATTCCTTTTAATTTCTTATTTAAAATATTTTGTTAAGAAAATTCATTTGGAGTATACTTCTGTTTATTCAAAGAGTTTTCTATTTACTTATGAACTTCATGTTAGAAAATGCAATGATATATCACAGTGCCAGGAAGACTGATAAGTTTGGTAGCTCATGAGAAAACAGAATATATCTTAGGATGTTTGCTTTAAAAAGGATGTAATTCTAGGAGGAAAAAAAAATATTAAAACCCTCCTAATTTGGTACAAAAGAAAAGTAAGATTAAAGTTTTACTTGAGTACTAAAATCTTGAGTATTATTTTAAATGAAAAACAGAACGATGGATTTTTATTCACCAGAAATATACATAATCCTGTGTTTAAACTTCAGTCATATGATTCTGCAATCATCAAACTACAGCAGAACTAATCATGAGCTGAAAATTATGTGAGGGATTAAGTACCCCACTGAATCTGGCTTTAGGAAAGAGATGTCTCTCTCTTTTAAAATAATGCTTTACTTATAAGCTTCAAATCAATTTCCTTGCAGTTTATTTTTTAGTAACTGTACTGGTAGAACTTTTTTCAGAAGTGAATGAAATACTTTCACAGATTTATTAGTTTAATGAATTATTGTTGTTAACACTTAGCTGTAACTTTTTTTTTTGTTTTCACACATTTTATTTTGAAATAACATTGAAATGCTGAACTATGCATAAGCGCACAAAAATTATTACTAGTCTTGTTTTTCATGTTGACTTATACTTCCATTTTTTTGTTCATTCAGAAAGTGCAGTCTTCTAAAACGTAGTTTGACTAAGTGACTACAAAAGACAAGAAAAAAAATGAAATTAACACCTGAACAAATTTCTCCGGATCACAGCAGTGAATTAGTGAATCTAATGAACCTTCAAAGAAATAATTAGTAAACATTTGCTTTGTACTAGACACCCCTCTAAGTATCAAAGCATCACATCATTAGAGCCACTTAAAAATGGAATTCAAATCTTATTAACTCCTTGGCAGACACATCTACTGTTTCTACTCCTGCCAGGACATGTACAGAAGACAGGTTGAAGTTGCAAAAAAAAAAAACCCCAAAAAAACCCAGCCCACTTAATCCGAGGTTGTTGCTGTTAATGCAAACATTAAATAAATCAAGATGCACAGCAGAGTGACACTATGGATAGCTTTTTTTGAAAAACTAGTTGTAATATCCTTTTGGCAGGAGCAAAGTAGAGATTTTGGGGAAAAGAAAGGTAAGGGATCTTCAAAGAAAACTAATATTAAAATGTTTACATTCTAATGTCTTTTAAAAAGAAAAAATTCAGGAAAGATCAGAAGCACTA